>NC_090237.1:40360736-40660736 GCF_024489055.1 Chanodichthys erythropterus
AGCCAATCATAATTTCACAGTAAGTCCGCCTTATTATATTTGTGTTATTTTTGAGAGAAAAACCGCCATTAAGTCCATCTTTGAACATAGCGACCTGGAAATTTAATCCAATGAGGTAATATTCCTCAATTTAATTAACTTGCTAGCTAAAAACAAGAAAATCCCAATAGGAGTTAAGTTTTGAAGTTTTTAAAGTAGTTTTTTTTTTTTTTACATTGTTTCAGGTAAGACGTCGACGGTGTTGTTTTATTTAGTTCGCTGGCTAGCTATGAATACATGAATTAAGCTAGCTGAAACGTATTTTCGACAGAGAGAAACAAATGGTTTAGTTACATTGTTATAATTAGTATAACGTTGGTATAACGTTGAAGCAATACCTTATATTGTGTTCCCTTTTAACACCCAAAATGAATGAGTTTTTTGTTGTATTCAGGTGTTGTACCTGTTATAACATGAGACTTTGTGTTTACCAACTGATAATAAACTTAATGATTGTATTAAATGTGCTACTACTATGTATTAATATACTGTACACTGAGGTGTAATGTGCTAGAATTTGCTGATTTACAAATGCTGTCTATCCAGGTGAAAAAAATATTATAGTAAATACTAATTAATTTGTTGTGGTAATTCTATAGTTGTTGTGAAACAAATTACTTTACCCAACACTGTACTAAGTTTTCTACAACTATATGGTATATTACACTACAATAAACACTAGTTTACTGTAGTAAAAAAACTACAGTATTTATAACAGTTTATCAGGTCACTATAGTAAATACTACAGTATGCTGTAGCATTTATTAACACAGTGCGTAAACACTATAATATATACAGTATACTACAATTTACTATAGTATGATTCAAAAACACTGTAGTATTTACTATAGTATTTTTTCACCTGGGTATATACAGGATTTTTATAGTAGTGAGTTAAAACTACCCACGTTGATATGGTTATACCATGTACTGAATGGTTACAATTTTATTTACTCTAGTAATAGAAGATGGCTTCAAAAAACAAAAAACACAGGGCAATGGGTGATGATGAGTGGATGTCACGCTTGCGAAAGTTTGCTGCTGCAGGGGTCTGGCCTTCTGAGGCAGGAAACAGGCCGGCACCCCACCAGAAAAAGTGGCATGACCTGTATCTGAAGGTAAATTTAGATAAAGTGATATGTGTACAATCATAAAACATAAAGCTATGTCATATTGAAATCATTCTTATGATTCACTGTCAAACAATATTACAGATTGAAAAATGTCCAGTGCAGTTGAGGGGACAAATGTCTTTGTTTGGAGGGACACAGACATGCAGTTGTGGATTTCATACAACAAAAGTATCAAAAATAATTTCCTAAAATTATGAAGTGTTGGTGTTGTAGTCTCTATTATTAAATTTTATTTTATTTTCCCTTAATCTAAAGCCTTCCGTGTCAGTGTCCTCTTCAATGACACCTGAGCAGTCAGCAACACCTGGACAACTCACACCCCACAAGCCCACATTGACTATGGCATCAGTAAGTAATGAAGATTTACTGATACTGATATTTAATTTTTAGTGTATTTGATTATATGCATTTTGAATTTACAAGGCTCCACTTAAGATGACTTTTTCTCAGTTTATCAAGCCACAGTTCAAACTTAAACTTGGAAAGGAAGCATGCAACCAAGGTAATGTAAAGAGAATGACAGTTTGTATTTGATTTTACAATCATATAATTCTTGTTAGGCTACTGTTATTTTCATTCCATAAGGATATGTTGAAATTATCTCATTACTGTAATTCCTAATAAGAACATATTAATATTATATATAATGTAAACTTTGGTCATATTCTCTCAGCCCATCAGTTGCACTTCAGATTCTTCTGTCATGTCCAGCACTGTCACAAGTGCCATGACAAGGACGACACCATTGCCTGCCCGCAGTCCCAGGATGTACATTCAGCCTGTCTCAACTCTGTCTTTTCCTCCCTCTCCTGTGTCCACAACCACCTCCTCGATAACATCGGTGGCTGCTAGAGCTGTGAGAAACTCTTAAATTAAATGGTTTTCTTCACAGTCATACTTAACTTTAAATAAGCATTCTTCATGAGTGACTTGCAATCATGTATATATCATGCCTTTTTTTATATATATATATAAAGGATGTGTCAGATGCAGCCTCCTCCTCTGATACCTCCTCTGCACCTCTTGCCCCTGTGACCTCTGCATCTGCCACTGCCACCTCTTTTTTTGTCACCTCTGCTGCTCCATCTGTGGTTGTCCACTCTGCTCACCCTACTGCTGACATGGAGACTGCTCCTGGTTCAGAGCCTGGCTGGCTGCCTGCAAAGCTGATGGGGATCATACCACCTCAGGATCACTGACCTGAAGTTGTGGTATGATCCATCGGAGTCAGCGCTCATTTATCATCAGGCTCCCACGCCAGACCGTTTTTTCACACACTGGCTTCTCTTGCGGATGCCATACCACCTTTGGAAGGTTAGGCTGTCCTGTCCTGTGTGTGGAAAACAGCTCACAGGTCATGGAGCCCACAAGAGAGCCCGCCAGGTTTTGGATGTGGATAGGTACTACCTGGTGATCACGGAAACTGTCTGGTGCAGTTCAGCTGGTTGTAAAACCAGTTACATTTCCAGCAGCAGGACCAGCTGGATTTGGCACACAGAATGGAGTTCCAACTGATCCTGACACGAAGGTGAGTATACTGAAATTATTTAGCCTGTGTCACAAATGTTTATCATTCAAACACTCTAGAAATTAGCTTGTTTTAATGTTTGCCATTTTTTTTGGTCTCTTTTTCTCTTTGTTTCTTAATACAGATATGCTTGTGACATGCGGGTGATCCGTTTTCTGAGGGAGAGGACCTTGGGTAATAGCCCCAGCCGCTTGGTCAGGTAGTTGAGGGAAAATCACAGCGAGGAGTGGCTTAAGCGTGTTTGTCGCTACCTTGGCGCATGCTCGGACTTTGTTGTCCAGCCAAGCCTGCTACCTGTGAAGTTCCCTGACCCTCCTAAGCCAGTGGATGTTCCTTCCCACCGGTGGATGCTGGCTGTTTATAGCTGAGACATCTTAAGCAGGCTGGATCACATTAAAGCCAGCATAACATCCACCTTTGGCAATATATTGAAAATGGATTCCACAAAAAAGGTAAATATTTTTAACTCTCACCACTGTAAAATCCTACCTCATAAACAAAAGTCTAAAATACAACATTAATAGTAAAGACATGTAAAAAATCTAATTAATGCTCTGTATATACAAAAAACAGTATTATTTCAATATTTTACATATAAAAGAAAGAGTTTATTTGGGCTTTAAGCACCCACTGTCTTTTCGGTGTTATCACAGATCACCAAGAAACTATCAGGCCTTGCCAAGGGAACCGCCTTGTGGCTTACGTCTGTGAGCAATGAAGTGGGCCAAATCCTCATCAGTGTCCTGACTGCTCAGGAGGGCCCTGCTCTTGACACCATGGCTGCTGATCTCATCCGCAGGTACAGCAATGCTGGTGTGGCTCCTCCTCAGCTTCTCTATGTTGACTGTGACTGTTGTCGGGAGGGCACAGGACAGACAAAACTTAAACAGAGATTTGGTGGGTGGCCAGACCTGGTTGTAAAGCCTGACATATACCACTTCATGCGGCGACTGGCATCTGGGTGTACAAAGGATGCACATCCTCTTTACCCCATATTCATGTCCAGACTGTCAAGCTGCATTTTTGAGTGGGACAGTGGAGATTTTGCCTTGCTGCGTCAAGCTAAGAGGGAACAGCTGAAACGAGAAGGTGTTCCTGGGATCACTGAAAAACTAGTGGACCAGCAGATATCCAAGGATGAACTGGCATTGCACTGCAGGAGGCGGACAAGAGGGGAGCGGCAGACAATCATAATGATTGAACTGCTTGTAAATGAGCTCATGGGGTTAAAGGGCAGAAACTATCTTGGTTTCCCTCTCTTGGACCACGAGAGAATGCAGCACATCTGGCAAATTCAGAAGAAACATGTGAAGTGCATTCAGGATGAACCAGGTATCCTCCTGTACACTGTAACTGGCACCACTACCAAGGAGGGCATTGTCTTGCCAAACTACAGATGTGCAAGAGGGTCCACATCACTTGAACCATTCCACTTGCATCTGAACAGGTTCATTCCAGGTCAGTATGAATCACTTTTTATTCATCAGCAAGATTACATATTTGCAGTTAAACATTTTATTATTATTATTAGCAGTAGTAGTATTGTTAATGTTATCATTATAATTATTGTTATTATTATTATTATCTTGGAAATGCTGACATAGTCTGTCAAAGAACCAAACACAAATTAACCTAACAATATTGCTCATATTGGTACTATCTTAAGGAACCAGTGCCAAGAGCCTGAATTTCCAACTGTACCTCCTGGAAGGCCTTAACAGATGGAACCAGGACCGTGAAGCTGCATCCCTGGCAGTCAGGCCTCCATCTCTGCTCATCTACTCAGGCGACCTTGTTCACTGTTGTAGGGTCTCAAAGATGAGCAGGTCCCACCATAAACTGTGTTTAAGTCCCAATTCACGGAACTTCGGTTTGTAAATCTTACATCTCATCCAGCCCGGCAGACACTAATGGATCACGAGACTCTTTTTTATGAATATTGCGATAAGTCCCGAACCTCTCCTCCGCGACTTCAAAGGAGATGCGAACACCACGGGTCGGGTTTCTAGGAGACAGGCCCAAATTCCAAACGGTCACAAAAAGGAAAATACACGCACACACCCACAGACACACACACAAAGACCTACATAAAGACTGTATGCACAGATATTATACCTGTGAATATGAATGTATCTGCCATTGTAGTGCTTGTTGCATGTATGTGTTACTAATGTAGAATCGTAGAATTGACTATAGTAAGTTAGTTTCCATGGTAAACAATTGTAGTAGAATATAGAGTGTATTTTCTGTATAGGATGAGCGACACCTGTCGAGTTTGATCTCTCCGTAAAGCTGTGAGTCCAAGCTATTCACCCATGTATGTCACAGTTCTGTCAAATGCATCATTCAATGTTTAATAGTATTATGAAGAAAATGCACCGATTTGACATACCATAAATTAACCTGGGGGACAGGACAAAGGGATGTGGAAAACCGCCAAATTGCAACGCTATCATTGGAGGACGTTATCAAGAAGGCGTTCTGGCCTGTTGTCCTTAAAATACCATGATCTTTTCGATGCACAAGTTTTCTGCACGAGTTCCTGCCGTCAAGACGGGACTTCTTTATTTTCCGGTCATATTACAACAGTTAAACCTTCTTTTGAAACTTCGCCAAAACAACCTCCGGAAGAAGAAACAACTATCAAACCGAGCACTCCGAAACTCTAAGCACCCCCAACAAACCTATGCAAGTATAACGTTTTTACGATTTTAAATACTGAGTTTCCTTGCTGGCTCTTAAAGGTGACTGTTGCAATTTGCCATGCTTTGATCATCTCTTTCGTTTCTGCCTTTACTTTCACCTATATGTATATCTACTTGTGTACATTTATCCGTATAACCTTTGTATTACCCGTTCTGTATATTAAATACAATCATATCCATGCTTATTTTGTTCACTTGCTCATTTAGCAACAACCGAGTCACTTTAACGTTCTGATTCTAATATCCTGGCTTTACATTTGGATGCTACCATAGAAATGTATCTTCGTGGCCAGAGGGTAATATTTCTGTCGTAAGAGTCTGTGGAACTTACCGGTTTGCTGGACGGACCGATAGTTCTCTACATAATTATTAAAACAGAACTGATCATATATGTGATTGATTATAATTTGTTGTAGTTAATTCACCATATATGGTTAATTTCCCCTTGGGTCGGTATGTGCATAATAATAATTCCTAAAACCTTATGAATTATTATATTCATATTCCACCCATAAATTGATTAATAACTGTGCAAATCGTCACACAGTGTCAACAACTACAGTGTCAGGGTGCTTGGAAGGAAGCTTGTTCCCTCTTTTCAGCCACCTGCTGTTTACACTGGTTAGTTTAACTTTCCATCAGAAGGCTATTTTTATATCCATAAAATAGAATGATCTTTTTATGAATTTTCTGAAAAGTAAACTTTCCTCTATTCTATTTTCTTGTCTGGTCCAGGGGAACTAATAGGTATAGATTACCTATACTGCCAGACAGGGAGGGCCCTGCAGGATGTCCAACCTGACTCAGAGGAGACTGATCAGATGCTGGAAGATGTTGGCACAGAGGAAGAGTTGGAAGATGAGGGCTTTGAAGATGCTGATTTGGACCCAACCATTGAGCAACTGGACCCGCCATCTTGTCCATCACCTGCCACCACCATGTAAATCAAACAATTCTCATTCAGTGGCACAATAAGCGACTGCAGAGGCAGGAATGTAGTATTCTGCTGCAAAGGGTCAACTTGCCTGCCTCCATTCCTGTTGCTCCTGTACCTCTCCCACCAGTACAGGTACGCCCCACTGCTGCACCACCACATCCTGGCCCTCAACATCAGTACCACTTGCCTCAAAGTACAGCGGGACAAGCAGTGGTCAAGAGGAAGTCTGCAGCTCCAGCCCAACACACACATTCTCTGCAGTCTGTCTGCCCTCGGTTGCCAGCCCAGAGACAGTTGTTCCCTCAGCAGACATCTGCACCTACCACTGCACTTTTGCCTACTGTTTCTGGCCCCAGCCCTGCCAGTGACCCACTTGTGTATGTGTTTGTGACCCCACAAGACAATGCACCCAAAAGGATTGCTCCTGCTGGCCCCCTTTCCTCCCCACCACCTGCCCGGAGGCCTTACAATCGGACAGTGGACAAAAATAAATGCAGTCTGTGCCAACAGCCCCGCAACAAAGAAAGTGGCCACAGCCAGTATTATGGGTACATATACTGTCCCCAAAATTCTAGCATTCCACTTGACCAGTGGATGGAGGAGATGCGGAGGAACAGGGCAGATAAGAAATAGATGGTTTGTCTTTGTCTGATACTGTGTAGATAGTGTAAATACTTCATTCTGTAACTGTTCAATATTCCTCCCAATATAACAGGTCTGACATTTAAAAGAAAATTAACATAACAGAAATAACTCTATTCTAATTAGAACCTTGCAAAGTGTGTTGATTTGTTGTTGTTTTTTGTACATTTTTTTACCAGTTTACCAGCATCTTCTAATTTTATTACTTTTTATATTTTATTTATTTTATATTTGTATTTAATATATATATATATATATATATATATATATATATATATATATATATATATATATATATATATAACTTCTATTTCTTTGTATCTTTGCTATGCTTAAAAAGAGAGAGAGAGAGTGTGTGTGTGTGTGTGTGTGTGTGTGTGTGTGAGAGAGAGAGAGAAAGAGATAACCAAGATGTATAGTTTGTAATAAATTTGTAATACATTTAAACAGCAGTGCCTTCATCTTTATTGACAACATTCACCCAGAGAAAACAATTACATTGTTGCAGTACTTTTATTTCTAATTCCTTTCATACATAATATACATACAAACAATACTTATGAATATAGTAATAACTTTTTATATATTTTAGTCAAAACATACATTTGTAGGTGTCTGCTAGTGCACTAACTAATTGATATTAATGTTTCTTGCATTGCTATGTAAATTAAGTTATTATCTATATCATTGTTACATAAGTATGTTCAGTTATGTACACTGAGTACATATATTTTAATGTATTGCATTCATAATAAGCCACTATACTATTTGTATCAATTAATAATTGATTAATTAAATGATTCGCAAGTCAGAGATTCTTGCTCCAGGCGGGGATCGAACCGGCAACCTTTGGATCCACAGCGCCCCATGCAAAACTACAGCAAAGTGTTATCTCTACGGACATATTTCTCAAATTAATAATGTAATAAATGTGTTATGTAGCTTCTGAGTCAATATTAACTCTTATTCCACTAAATTTTTTCCCAATTTCTCAATTTTTCTCTCTTTTTCCTCATTTTTCCTCCTTCCCCCTTCTTCCCCTTCTTCCCCCCACCATCCAGACTATTGTTCCCCAGCTTCCCAGCTTTAACGAAGTCGGTAGAGCATCAGACTTTTAATCTGAGGGTCCAGGGTTCAAGTCCTTGTTTGGGCGATTAAGCCTCTTTTTGTTTAGCGGTACGTTTTGCTGTTGAGTTCTTGTCGATCTACCCTATCCTCAGGCAGCGAAGCTGCGAGGCACCAAGCGAAATGGCATGCTCCCTTTGTGCAGTTTGTAGTTGTGGCCGTACCCTCCAGCGACCAGACAGACAAACTATTCCTAACTATTTGTTACAGGTCCTAACACATTCTAAATAAGTCCTAACACAAGTCCTAACAATTCTAACAGTTAATTGTCTCAGTCCTAACAGTTCTGAACAGTGCTCAACGGGTCAAAACAGCCATTGGCTGAATGGGGCAAAACAGTCATTGGCCGAAGCATAGTCATGTGACCACAGTCACAAAAGAGCGCCAGTGCCCAAAAGACTAGTTGCAGTCTATGCTCGTTTGTCACATGAGAAAAACATTTTTAAACACTAAATACATTTTTTAAATAAATTTCACTCTTCGGATAACGTTCAGGTAAGTACAGTTTAACATATAACGTAAAAGAGAAGCAGTTCGTGACGTATCTCCGTTTGACATTACATTTCAAACTCAGCTTACATTGCACATGTGTAATTTAGCTTCTTAATTTGGTGGTTTAACACTTATTTAGAGATAAGAGGCCATGTTTGGGCAGATATAGTGAGATAAATCACGGTGGCCATTGCAACAGTGAAGACGGACATACTTGCAGTATCAGTAACGTTACATAAAACAACGAGGATAATAATTACTATGATGATTTATATTAAAATAATGTTTTGTTTTGTGTTAAAACGGTGAGAAAAAGCCAACCCAAGTTTTTGTCTAGATGAATATTTTATGCAAGCACAATAGGTAGGTAATGTAAAGGAAAGCAGTATGAAACCAATAATATTCTTTAATTTCTACATAATTACTATATAAAATGCTTCTTTTTTTTACATTCTGTTACTGTTTTCAGTTTCTTTATTTAGTTTAACATATCCTTCATTCTATTTGCCATAGAGTTTGAAAATTGTCTTTGCTACTGGCATAAATCAATTAATATATACATAATATGGCAACCATCAATGTATATAATCAAATAAGCATCCATGTGACAAAACCCCCTTCTACCTAAAAATGTTGTCTTTTTTTCCCCCCTAACCCTTTTAAGTTTAATTTCATTTGTATCTTAAGTTATCTGATATTTACCCTGTTGTTTCATATTTATAGACATGACTAAGACAGGTAAACCTGACTCATACTGGCATAACATCATGTGCAATTATGCCCAAAGGAAGTACCACTTTACAACAGGAAAGAAGCCAGGGGTGAAGAAGTGGAAGGATGCCTTGGACAGAATTAACAACTGCCCATTACAAAAGCAGACCCTTGTGTATGATATTTTTGGCAACAGAAAAGTCCATAAAAGTAACTCCACAGCCCAGCTATTGTGTTTGCAATGAGAAGGTTGATGGGTGCCATGCTGCCTCCTTCATGCAGGTCTACTTCCTGATTCCTGTCATGTGATCAGTCACATAACAGGCAGACTCATACACATTTAAAGACACTGGCTGCATCCGAAATCGCCCACTCACTGAGTAGGTACTTAATTTCAGTAAGTACTTACTTTACGAGCCTAAAAGAGTAGGTACTAATCTCGTTGAGTATGAATGTGATCCGGATGTAATCCGCCATGTTGACGTTATCATGTGACCTATGACGTTATCACAAGCGCAACAACTTTACAACAGGTTTAATTCATATCTGTAAATATCTTTAAATTTATTTATTTTTTTAACCCTACTAATCTGACCCACAGTTTTATCCTTAAAGAAAATCGCGATCTCTTGAATATGTTGTTAATTTCTTTATTTTATATGCATACAATTTTATCCACAAGCAAAAGTGGCTTAAATCTCCTGTTTTCCCTTTTCTCATTGAATTTAACTGTCGTTTCATCCCTTAGGCTTATAAATAAATAAATAATATATATATATATATACATATTATATATATATATATATATCGAAGCCTTATGTTGAATTATTCTGATATTTAACCTTGTCATTGTGCTTTTTTCTGTGTATATAATCTTTTTTTTTTTTTTTTTTTTCATTATGATTGCTCATTGTTAGTTCTGCAATAATAATATAATAAAAAAGATATGAGTGACAGGTGCACTAACACCTCACATCACCAGTAACTTGCCAACGCTACCTTGTACGGTTTTCATCAGCATTTGCAATATCTGCACAAAGGAGATGTTGGGCAGCTGCTTGAAGATCTCACCTTTGGAGAAGACTAATGTATTACTACTAAAGATAAGATTACCCCAGAATGAACAGCATTGCTAGACCACCCTAACACTTAATAATAAATGCTGACCAATACTTAATCATATTAATTTTTTACAGAAAATAATGTATTATTAAAACAAGCAAATTGTAATGTTTTGTCATATGACATAGCTATGCATGAATAAACACTAGACAAATACAACCAAGTTGAACACATCTCAATTTACAGTCAAGCAATGAATTAACGCATGAATAAAATAAATATATTTTATTTACGGACAATAGGAAACATAAATGAGTTATAGAATGAATAAAAGTAATCATCACAATAAATGAATACATATACAAGTCAACAACACATGAAACAAAGCTTTATTCAAACTTGTTCTTACAATCGCATATTTCAGCCCTGCTGCCATCTCACACAGCTGTGCCAATTCTGCAGCTTTATTCTGATGAAGCAGCTGATGAACACCTTCACCTGTCTTTGCCATCTATAATGTCCCTCACTTCTGCTCCTCTCAATGGGGACATCTTTGATCCGGAGGATGAGGAAGATGACGATGTACCCCTGAACCCCACAGCCTTGAAGCAGGAGTGGGAGAAGATGTGCAGGTCAATCTGGCTGCTGCTGTGTCTGCTCCAAACATTCATGTGCTCTCCATGAACAAGACTACATGTAAAACATTTAAACTGATTGAAACGTTTAATAATTCATGTCAGAATTCTGTTTCCTGACATATTTCATTCAATATTTTTACAATTACGTGCTATTTTTTTGTTTCAGCTTTATTATTTTAGTGGTGTAGTGGGCTAAATCTCCGGGTTCGATCTCCGCAGCTGTCACCATCCTTAATCAAGACACTTTACTCCAGGTTACTCCATGGGGATCATCCCTGTAATAAGAGCACTGTATGTCACTTTTGATAAAAGCATCTGCCAAAAGCAAACCTGTAAATAAATGTAAATGTGATTTTTGTAAATCCTTTTTTGTTAGTGTCTTGGGCACAAACACTCAATAAAGCTGATTATTTCTTAAAGTTTACTTTTTCAAGGTACTACCATAATATAAATGCATACATACAGTTTCTATTTGGGGGCTTAAAGGGTTAGTTCACCCAAACATATAAATTCAGTCATTATTCAGGTTTCTTTCCCCCACAAATGCCGCCATCACCTTGCCTTGCAGGCAAACATACCGACATCAAGAATCAGAAGTGCTGTAATAACTCTGTTTGAAATTACAGTAATTCAAATAAACTACAAGTTAATATTTAAATAGATTTGTATTAATTTCAGTAGTGTACTCACTCAAAGCCATTGACGCCATAATTCCTTCATCAGCCTCTCTCCACTGGATAAACACATGTGATCATCTGTCCCTGTAACATCCAGACAAGATTCAAGTTTCCTCTGAGATTTATGTGCTACATTTACATGTTTATGATGTGTTAACTCACTTCTTTTCCAACTGTATATAATTTACCAACAGTACTAACGGACAAATAAAATAGATAACTTAGATCTAATTACTTGTACATTTGTTTATTTACATTCATTCCTGTACATTTACTGAACAGACAGTGAATTCTACATAATAGCAGACATCACTCAAGATGTATTTCATATTGTGATGTACTCATTACCTGCAATAATTATTGAATATTTTCCTGTCAGATGTTAAATAAACATTTAGTAATCAACTTTATGATGTATATGGTTTGGAATTCATGTAAATCCACTTTGGAGACGAACGTGTGTTTATTGAAGCTCCCCTGTTAGCTGTACACAATAAAAATCACAACTATACTACACTGACTAGCGTCTTTACGCCTCTACAGTAGTTCAACAAATGCGATTTTAACACAAGTAACCAAGTTTTTGGTTTTTAATACTCACATTTGAAAACATCCGTGCCGCTTTTCTCCTCCGTGTTCGAGTGGGACGTATCCTCTCCCGTGGCATCCTGGGATAGAAGAGTGTCCATCGGATGAACACTTCAGAATCTGACGGGGGCAGTAGGCCACCCGGGAACTTCTCGACTACTCATTTATGATTACTGAGGATTTCGGACATACTACTCCTTTCACGTACTGTTTTTCCCCTACTATATAGTAGATAAGTAGGCATATTCGGACGCACTTTAAGTAGACGCACGTCCGAATCTCGCGAGAATTAGACATCACCCAGGTAGTTCTCGCCTACTCTTTTATGAATACTTCGGATTCGGACATACTTTTTCGCTCGCCTACTGCTTTTCCCCTACTATATAGTAGAGAAGTATGCGGTTTCGGATGCAGCCACTCACACATTAAAATAAGTAAGAGGAATAAAATGGCTAAGACAACATGTAACTAGGGGTGTGACGAGACGGGTATCTCACGAGACGAGACAAGATTTTTACACACTATTTTTAAGAAATCCTCAATGGCGAAATACATGACTAGAAAAAAATATTCTGCAGGTGTATTTGAAATGTTTTAACTAATCATCTTATAATGAATGTCATTTAGTTCTTCTTTCTGAGTATGAATTATCATATGCAGTAAAAGACAACAATACTCAAGTACTGTAAAAGGTTTTGCCACTAACTCAACTGACTGACTTCTCTTCTGTATGATTTGTCTCTTCAGACCATACTGTACATGATTTATGAGCTTCTACAACTTTTGACCTCCTAACTGAACTCCTTTCCACAAACTGATCATAGAAATAAAAACGGTATAAATAAAAATGGTAACACTTTACAATAAGGTCTCATTTATTAACATTAATGTATTAACCAACATCAACCAACAATGAGCAATATACAGTGGGTACGGAAAGTATTCAGACCCCTTTATATTTTTCACTCTTTGTTATATTGCAGCCATTTGCTGAAATAATTTAAGTTCATTTTTTCCTCATGAATGTACACACAGCACCCCATATTGACAGAAAAACACAGAATTGTTGACATTTTTGCAGATTTATTAAAAAAGAAAAACTGAAATATTGCATGGTCCTAAGTATTCAGAACCTTTGCTCAGTATTTAGTAGAAGCACTCTTTTGATCTAATACAGCCATGAGTCTTTTTGGGAAAGATGCAACAAGTTTTTCACACCTGGATTTGGGGATCCTCTGCCATTCCTCCTTGCAGATCCTCTCCATTTCTGTCAGGTTGGATGGTAAATGTTGATGGACAGCCATTTTTAGGTCTCTCCAGAGATGCTCAATTGGGTTTAAGTCAGGGCTCTGGCTGGGCCATTCAGGAATAGTCACGGAGTTGTTGTGAAGCCACTCCTTCATTATTTTAGCTGTGTGCTTAGGGTCATTGTCTTGTTGGAAGGTAAACCTTCGGCCCAGTCTGAGGTCCTGAGCACTCTGGAGAAGGTTTTCGTCCAGGATATCCCTGTACTTGGCAGCATTCATCTTTTCCTCGATTGCAACCAGTCGTCCTGTCCCTGCAGCTGAAAAACACCCCCACAGCATGATGCTGCCACCACCATGCTTCACTGTTGGGACTGTATTGGACAGGTGATGAACAGTGCCTGGTTTTCTCCACACATACCGCTTAGAATTAAGGCCAGAAAGTTCTATCTTGGTCTCATCAGACCAGAGAATCTTATTTCTCACCATCTTGGCAAACTCCATGCGGGCTTTGATGTGTCTTGCACTGAGTAGAGGCTTCCGTCGGGCCACTCTGCCATAAAGCCCCGACTGGTGGAGGGCTGCAGTGATGGTTGACTTTCTACAACTTTCTCCCATCTCTTGACTGCATCTCTGGAGCTCAGCCACAGTGATCTTTGGGTTCTTCTTTACCTCTCTCACCAAGGCTCTTCTCCCCCAATAGCTCAGTTTGGCCGGACGGCCAGCTCTAGGAAGGGTTCTGGTCGTCCCAAACGTCTTCCATTTAAGGATTATGGAGGCCACTGTGCTCTTAGGAACCTTAAGTGCAGCAGAAATTTTTTTTAACCTTGGCCAGATCTGCGCCTTCTCTGCGCTCTCTGAGCTCTTCAGGCAGTTCCTTTGACCTTATGATTCTCATTTGCTCTGACATGCACTGTGAGCTGTAAGGTCTTATATAGACAGTTGTGTGGCTTTCCTAATCAAGTCCAATCAGTATAATCAAACACAGCTGGACTCAAATGAAGGTGTAGAACCATCTCAAGGATGATCAGAAGAAATGGACAGCACCTGAGTTAAATATATGAGTGTCACAGCAAAGGGTCTGAATACTTAGGACCATGTGATATTTCAGTTTTTCTTTTTTAATAAATCTGCAAAAATGTCAACAATTCTGTGTTTTTCTGTCAATATGGAGTGCTGTGTGTACATTAATGAGGAAAAAAAAGAACTTAAATGATTTTAGAAAATGGCTCCAATATAACAAAGAGTGAAAAATGTAAGGGGGTCTGAATACTTTCCGTACCCGCTGTATGTGCTACAGTATTTATTAATCTTTCTTTATGTTAGTTAATAAAAATAGTCGTTCATTGTTAGTTCATGATAGTTCACAGTGCATTAACTAATGTTAACAAATGAAACCTTATTGTTTGTGTTTAATAAGATTAAAAGAAAATATTATTCATTTTTATGGTAACACTTTAAGTTGAAACCATAATCGCACCCTCTCAGTATTCAAAGTGCAAATAAGACCAACTTTTTCTTTGATACAGAGCTAAGAGATGGTACACTGCCCAGCCTAAAATAGCTTTCATATTGAGAGATATCTGTATTCATCAGGGAGTCGCTTTCAAAATGCGGGGTATTGAAATCGCGTTTGAATGCGCGCACACGCGCTTACTTTCATTTTCAGCGTTCGCGCGTAACTCTGTAAATATGGAGCGGCGGCGACCGTTATTCAACTTAATTAAATGTTTTTTTTATTTAAACACAAAGCAAAACGACAGTGGAGGCGTAATATAAACATAGCAGTGGCATATTCTTTCCTAATCATCCACACTCTGTCATGGCAACATCACAAGACTGCTTTTCACGTGGCAAGACCACTGAGCAGTGCAGGTGTGCAGACAGGCCCACAGACAAGTGCAGAGATGCAGGCAAGACCACTGAGTAGTGCAGCCATTCAAGAAGGACCACTGAGCAGTGCAGGAAAGCAGGGAAAACCACTGAGTAGTGCAGCCAAGCAAGTAGGACCACTGAGCAGTGCAGGTGTGCAGGCAAGACCACAGAGCAGTGCCGGTGCAAAACCAACCCCACGGAGCAGTGTGGATGCAAAATTAGCCCCACAGAGCAGTAGTTCAATTAAGTGTGCTCTTTGTAGTGAAGACGCTGATGTGGAGGGTTTCACTGAACATCTGTCTGACTACTATGTCCAAAAATGTTGTGACCAGTGTGGTGCAAAAGTCTGGGGTGCAGTTGGACTGCTTCACCACATTGAAAATTATAATCTTTTGACTAGTCTTGCAGACCGAGGCAGAAAATCTGTGGATCAACCAACATCTTCTCCCACAACATCATTTGCACAATCACCTGCATACTTTGAAGAGCAGCAAGGAGCTCCACAAAGTGCACCTCACACACCATCACCGGACATTAACCTGAGGCCTCCAGAAGTTAATTGGTTGAGTTTTCTCCCAAAGCAGTTATGTCGAGTGATTAAACCAGCAGACCAGAAGTGGATACCACAGTGTCTATAAGACAGCACAGGATGACTGAAGCAGCAGTTTTCACAAAACTGGTTGCATCCAACAAGTCCCAGCAAGCTTACTACTTCACCTCCTGATCCTAGTAGCTACTTTAGACAGCGGATGTTTCTGTGGGCATCAATGAGAATGTGGGGTATTTCTCTGAAATGCACACAGTGCAATAAGAAGATGCACCATTCAGGAATATACACCAAAGTGAGGGAAGTCATTGATATTGACTCCAAATACTACTTAGTTGGAGCAGACTACCCTCGCTGCAGTAACTGTACGATTCATGTCTGCCCTTGGAGTTCAGAGATGCTTAAACAACTTGATCTCTCCCACAGAAATAAAGTTCCCTCTGTTCTGACAACTCAGCTTGCTCTAGACAGGAGGTGTGAATTCACTCCTTGTTTATCATTGGTGTAGGCATGACTCCAGTTCTTAACTGATTTCGACCATGGAAAGTCACGGTGCGCCTCAACATTTTCCACTTCATGCGCCGGTTCACTGCTGGTCTTACAAAGGAGCACCATCCACTGTATGGCACGTTCTGCTCCAAGTTGTCAAACTTTATATTTGAATGGGACAAGGATGACTTCTCTCATCTTAAAGAGGCGGAAAAGTCCATGCTTTTAAAAAAACATGGGGGCCATGTTCCAAAAGAGAACTAAATCCTGTCAAGCATCACCTCCAGTGAGTTAGCCAAGCACTGCAGGAGGAGGACATGTGGAGTGGAAGAAACTCGTGCCGTGATACAAGGACTGCTGGACTGTGGGAACTGACCGACACCACTGGTTTGTGCCTCATCAGTCCAGAAAGCATGATGCATGTGTGTGACTCAGATGTACATGCTTGACGGTGCATCTAGGTGGAACGTCAACCGAGGTCGTCAAGCTGTGGACATGGGTGGTACATCACTAACTAAGATCTATGATGTACGTTTAATGTGCCACATGAATTTCCTCAGCAACAGAGTCCTCAACCCCTGGGAAACCCACTGGTAAGATTCAACATTGTATATTTTATTATGATACAAAAGCTTTGCTTGCTTCTTGAATGCGAAACAGTCAGACCATCATGCTCATGACTGAACATTTCTGTAAAAGTGCTCATTCCAAGTTATAAGATGTGTCTCTTTGTGAAGTTGAAACGTATTTGCCTTAGTAATTTTTCACGTGTGTTAATAATGGATTATTTATCAGCTACACTGTGCTGTACTGCTGTACACATGTGCTGTACTGCTTTAGCCTGATATAATCCTCTCATTACAAAATGTTTAATAATTCTTTATGGCAGATGAGCGTGTAGCTGTGGAGTACTTATTAATAATTATTAGTAATTATTAATAATAGTAAACATTTGTTTAGCATAAATTTTGTACAGTCAATTTTGAAACTCAAATTTATTCTTCTCTTACAAATGTTTAAAAATATTCTAGGAAACCAGTGTTCAAGAGGTGGCTCTTATAGTCCTGACATTGAAGATATTTCCTACGCTGGTCCCAGGACCTCAACTTCGGTAAAGTTTTCTAATACTTGATGCTGATGCTTGTAATTTGTGAAGAATGGTTTATCAGAGAACTGTTAATAAAACATTTCATAATGCAGGTTAAATTTTTAGATAAAATAATTTATTACTTTTATTTGGAGGAAAAAATAAAAAATAAAAAAAAGGTGGTGCTTTGTAACCCTAAAGAGCAAGAGTGACACTTTCAAAATTAAATAGCTGATAGAGTTGAATGGAGAATGGAGAAGGTCCTTGGAATGTATTTCAATTACATATTTAATACTCTTGGAGGCAAAGACTTTTTCTAGAAATTTTTCTGTTGACAAAATTCCTGTTAAATTGGCCGGTTTGGAGCTGATGGCTGTTGGCCCGGCGGAAGGGAAGGCCATCCCTGAGAGTGCGGTGGAGCTGATGGCTGTTGGCCCGGCGGAAGGGAAGACCAACAGTGAGAGTGCGGTGATGGTCAGATATATAAAGATATGTTCCCTAGATCTTTTGGGGATAGCCAAAAGTGAATGAATGAAAAGAAATGCTACTGCCCAATGTTGTGAAAGTTGTTTTGTAAACACATACGCTGCCAGCTAGCTATTTTGTTTGCAAGTTTAAACTGCATATTGTCAAAACAGAAGTTCAACTCCCAAAAACTCAATTCTACTGTTGCTATATTAACATAGCCAAAAACCACTGCCAAGAAATGCTCAACTACATTGATTTGTTCCACAATATTTTTCAGGTATGACCAAAACAGGCAAATCCTCCTCCTATTGGATTGATGTCTGCCATAGGTATGCCCAGGGCACCTTCCAGTTCAGTACAGGCAAAAGGCCTGGAAGCAGAAAATGGAAGGAGGCCCTGGAGCGGATTGATGCCTGTCCCCTGTTCGGCAGGCATATAGTGTGCACTTGTGGGTTCCATAAGGTAGGTATTTGATATAATATATCAAAAGCATGTTAAGTCCCTGTATCATGGTCCATCCCCTGATCTGTTATCAGAGTGCACAGTTCTGCAGAATAATTGGTGAATTTATTTATCATGAATAGCTCAGAGGCAGGGACATCACAGGGAGAACAGGGGGTGAAGTGTTCTCTGTGTAAGTTCTCCGAGCACCTCTCTGACCAGAGAAGAGAGTTGTGACACCTGTGGGGCCAGGGGCCAGGGTCCAGGATTCAGGGTGCTGTTGGACTCCTCCAACACAGTCCAACCATTATGGGGCCCTGTTGGCTCCACGTGTCAGCCCTTCAAAAAAATCTCACACCATCTCCATGCCCCTCGCCATCTCCACGGCTGGTGCAACCTCCACAGCACTTGCCGTCTCCACTGCCAGCACCACGCCACTCTCCAGCTCTACAGCTCTCACCACCGTGGCCCACTCCATCCCCAAGCCACTCTCCAGCTCTACAGCCCTCACCACCACCACGGCCCACTCCATCCCCACGGCCATCTCCATCCCCACGCCACTCTCCAGCTCCACAGCCCTCTCCACCACGCCGCTCTCCATCTCCGCAGCCCACTCCATCCTCATGTCCAGCACCCTCACTGTCCACACCACCTCTGCCTCAGGCTGTTACTGATTGGGAAAACTTTCTTTCCAGTCAGTTCAAGAGAGTCCTCCAGCCAGCAGATTGGGTGTGGATTGCCAAGTGCTTCTTTGAGCCTACAGGATAACTGAGGCAGAAGATCCAGGAGAATTGGTTTTATCCACCGATGCAGCCCAAGCCGTCTCTTCCTGAGCCAGAGTGGTACTTCGGACAGAGGATGTTCTTGTGGGCAACAATGAGGATGTGGAGCATTCCTCTTATATGTCCACAGTGTGGCTGTGAGATGCACCATTCAGGGATCTACCCGAAGGTCAGGGAGGTGATCGACATGGATAGCTGCTACTACCTGGTGGGTGGAGACTGTCCATGCTGCAATTTATGCAGATTGCCAGTATGTCCATGGAGCCAGGACATCCTTTTACAACTGGATGTGGCACACAGGACACTGTTTCCAGCAGTGCTGACCACTCAGCTAGCCCTGGACAGGAAATGTGTGACCTTTCTCAGGCCAAGGATCAACAACAACAGTTCCTCCTATCTCCAGTCAGCAGTAGAGGAAGTCCACAGTGAGGAGTGGGCACGACAGCCCATCCAGTACCTCTCTGATTGTGAGCATTATTTGAGAAAGGTTGCCCTGGTACAATCTGCAACGGCACCTCACTTTTCTGCACCTGCACCCTTCAGGCCACTTCCACTCGCCCAGTGGTTTGAGACTGTCCACTCCAATGATTTTCTCAGCCATCTGGACGAGATGAAGGGGGTGATTACCTCCACCTATGGCCGAATCCTGAAGATGGATTCAACTAAGAAGGTACAAAACATGAAGGTTTGAGCAGGAGTTTTATTTTCAGCCATCCATGTTAAGTAATTGGAATAGACTGTCTGTCTGTCTGACACTGACTTTCTCACTCACTCACACATCCAGTCTCATATGTTTGGCTCTACACTTGCCGCCGGGCTGCTGCGAGCCCTCTACCCGTTAACGTCTCCACCATGTTCGGCTCTTCTGATGGGTGAGTTACCGCTCTCTCAGTCGGTAGCGCTGTTCGTTTAATCACTTGCTATCTTGGTTTGTTATCTCCTATTTAGTTTGCTGTTTTTGGTGAAGTGGCGTTCAGGGTCTGGCTAACGTGGTTTTTGCCTGTGATCAGCTCGCATTTGCTCAGTACTAACATGCCTCAGGCAAAACTTTTTCTTTTTTCTTCTCTTATCTGCCTCATTTTTTTTCACTTCCAAAATGGATTATTGGATATTTACCATCGCAGCTAAGGGCCTTGAATTGCCACCCGTGTCTCGATTCTGTGACGTATGAATGCTGCCGGAGTCTAGGGATTCTCCGGTGCCCTCGATACATACACCGCTCACAGGAGTACCTTTTGCTCTAAACCTGATACCCTTCCGTGCATCTGGACTAACCATAGATCATTGTCCATGCCCAGACAAGTACCCACCGGCAATACTATACATCGCTCTTTAATTTATCTCATTGATGCCCAGCGACGTACCGCTAACTCGAATTCTCTGCATCATCATTTTGCGCTTCTGAACTGTCGATCTATATCGGACAAAGCCCCTTATCTCAATGAAATTATCACTGACAATAAGCTTGACATTTTTCTTCTCACTGAAACTTGGCAAGTTCCGGATGATTTTCTACAGTTAAATCTTCTCGCACCTGAAGGATATAAGTATCTGTCCAGACCTCGTCTGCATGGTAAAGGTGGTGATCTTGCTGTCATTTATCGGGACAGTCTCCGACTCGCGCAACTTCATTTTCATGATACCAATACATTTGAATATATGGTATTAAAGGCTGACTCTCTTATAATTATCTTGCTCTATCATCCTCCTAAAGCCCTGTCCAACTTTTTTTCTGAACTCAGTGAACTGTTAACCCTTGCCTGTTCATTGTCATTTCCCATTCTCCTGCTTGGTGACTTCAATATTCATGTCGATACTGTTTGCTCTAACAGTAATCAATTAATGTCTATTTTTGAATGTTTTAATCTGACTCAGCATGTTCATTTTCCTACCCATACTCATGGTCATATCCTCGATCTGATATGTACATCAAGGGTTGATATCTGTTCCATCTCTTCTTCTGACACTGGTATCTCTGATCACAAAATTCTTGATTTTAGCTTAAGTCTGCCTATGCATAAGAAATGCCTTAAAACTGTTATTTCATACCGCAATTTGAAAGCTATTGCTGCATCATTCTGTAGCTCTATTGTTTCTTTGAACCTTTCAGATGTCTTTGATATTTCTTCTCCGTCCATGATATTATCTAACTATCACTCCATAATTTCTGAAATCTTACAGCAGCATGCTCCTATTAAGACCGGAAGTGTCCCTTCTTCCCACTCTTCTCCTTGGTATACCCCTAAGCTCCGTATTCTCAAGGCTACTGGTAGACGGCTCGAGCGTCTCTATAGAAAAAATGGTCTTACAATACATTACTTAGCATTTCTTGTTCATCTCAAAATATACAAATCTGCTCTTATTTCAGCTCGCTCTAGTTTTGTCTCTGCCACAATTAATAAATCAAGTAACAGGCCAAAAGCTTTATTCAATACGATAAATAAGCTTACTAAACCACCACCTCAAGACACCCTAGCTTCTAATGAGCTTTGCTGTTCTTTTATGGATTATTTGCTCAAAAAGACCGATGCTGTCCACTAATGCTTCTCCACTGATACAAGAACAACTATTCACCAAATCAATCCCGTCAAACTCTTTCTTGTTTTTCTTTGATGACCCCATCTTC
Organism: Chanodichthys erythropterus; assembly: GCF_024489055.1. NCBI lineage: Eukaryota > Metazoa > Chordata > Actinopteri > Cypriniformes > Xenocyprididae > Chanodichthys > Chanodichthys erythropterus. The sequence continues at coordinate 40,382,573 of NC_090237.1, forward strand.
TGTCTCTAAGTTAATCTTGAAATCCAACTCTTCTCCCTGTCTACTTGATCCTGCTCCTACTTCTCTCCTGAAACATTGCCATTCTTCCATCTCTGCACCTATCTCTCACTTCATCAATGCATCTCTTACCTCTGCTTCATTTCCTCTGCCACTCAAAACTACTGCAGTTACCCCTGTTCTCAAGAAACCCCAACCTCGACCCCTCTGTTCTATCTAATTACCGTTTGTACTGTACAATTCTACCCTTCATAGAAAAATTACTGGAAAGCACTGTTGCCTCCCAACTCCAGTTTTTTCTAGTTAAAAATAATCTCTTTGATCCCTTATCTGGTTTTCGCCCCCTCCATAGTACTGAAACTGCACTTGTAAAGGTAGTGAATGATCTACTGCTTTCAGCTGATTCTGGTTCTCTGTCTATACTTCTGCTACTTGACCTCAGCTCTGCCTTTGATACTGTCTCCCATGAATTACTTGTTTCTCGTCTCTCTGATTTGGGTATTTCTGGTTCTGCTCTTTCTTGGTTTTCTTCCCATGATCCCATCTCTCTGACAGACAATTTCACATCTCAGTTAAGGATTTTCCATCACCGACTGTCCCCCTGAAGCGAGGTGTTCCCCAGGGATCCGTTCTTGGGCCTTTATTATTCATAATTTACATCATACCACTTGGTCAGATTCTACAACGTCATGGTCTCAACTATCATTTTTACGCTGATGACATTCAATTATACTCAATCTGCACACCTACTCTACCTCTCCAAACAGACAAAATCTCTGCTTGTGTAGAAGACATAAAAGATTGGCTTAATTCAAATTTTCTGAAACTCAACTTGGACAAAACAGATTATTTTCATTGGAACTCACTCACCAATATTTCTACCAATCTCACCTGTGAAATTGCTGGTTCTCACATCAAAACATCCAACACTGTTAAGAATTTAGGTGTAATCATTGACTCCACCCTATCTTTTCAGTCTCATAATACCTCTATTACCAAATCTGCATTCTTTCACCTACGTTGCATTGCCCAACTCCGTCCCTTCATCAGTACCAAAGACACTAAAAATGTCATCCATGCATTTGTCTCATAACGCCTTGATTACTGTAATGCTCTTTTCATTGGCCTACCTTCCAGCTCCATTTCCAGATTACAATACTTTCAAAACTCTGCTGCTAGAATACTCACCCATACCAAGCGCTCTGCTCACATCACCCCAATTTTGTATGATCTCCACTGGCTCCCAGTTGCCCACCGTATTAAATTCAAAATTCTCCTGCTCACTTTTAAATCTCTGCATGGCTTGGCTCCCCCTTATCAAGTCAAGTCAACTCACCTTTATTTATATAGCGCTTTTTACAATGCAGATTGTTGGGGGGCAGATCATTCAGTACTATCGCACCCAAAATCTGGAATTCTCTCCCTCCCTCACTCTGTTGTGTTAATAATATCTCTGAATTTAAATCATTACTCAAAACTCACCTGTTTTCTGAATGTTATACCTCTTGATTTGATTGATTGATTGCTCTGCATTATTACTAATATTTCTCTGAATGTTATGTCTCTTAAGTCCTGTTTTGTAATTTTGTACTTTTTTCCTGTATACTTCCATGTTCATGTTTATTGTTTCTCTCATTGTCTACTCGTATTATCTCCTCCTTGTTATGTACACTGTAAAGCGTCCTTGAGCTCTGGAAAGGCGTTATATAAATAAAACGTATTATTATTAAACATTTTATTAATAGATATAACTTCATCATAATGATGAAAAAGTTTGCATTTGTGTTATATATATTGTTAGCCTGACTACGTCAGACTTCCTACTTCCGCTCAATTTCATTTAGCTTCTGTACTCTGTCTGATACAGCATCAGAGCTTTCTGTTTGCCACCGGTCTGGAAATAGCCGGGCCAATCAACGAACAGAGGGCGGGCTGAGAGCCGTGACGTAGATGCTAAGCGCCGAGTTTTACATTGTAGGTTAGAGAAATCGAAAACCGAAACGACCGCGGAAATGGAAAACGAGACACGGGATGCAATTCGCTCTGTAATGGAGAACATTCAACTCTTTTCCAAACTGAAGCCAGAACAAGAAGAGTGTTTGATAAACATTTGTTTTATCATGTGTTTACAACAGGTTTACAGTGAAAGTTCAATCATAGATTTGAGTTCGATGCATGATGTCTGTGCTTCGATGCGGCTGTACAGGCACATAACATACGTCATAACTAAACGTATCTGATTGGCTTACGGGTAACCAATGATTTTAAACTTCAGACAAGCGCCCCCTAGCGAGAGAGAAAACACTTCTCTATTATGCCATTCCAGCAAAGTGAAGTAGCTAATATATTGTAATGGACCATAACAAAAAGAAGAAAATGTATAGTTAAGCCTGTTAGAATGTCTTTATGTTTCCTTATGCTTGTTTTTCAGATCACCAAAAAGCTGGCTGGTTGCATTGGGGACATGGTTGCATGAATGACCAATATTGGCAATGAGCTTGGACAGGTTCTGAACAGTGTTCTGACAACAGCTGAAGGTGCAGGACTGGAGGAGCTGTGCCAGGGCATCGTCAGACGCTACCAGAATGCTGGCGAGCCAGAGCCAGAGGTCATCTATGTTGACCGGGATTGCTGCAATCAGTCTGGTGGGTTTTTCAGATTACTACTTTATCAAATGTGACCCTGGACCACAAAACCAAGTCTTAATGGTCATTTTTTTAATTAAGATGTAGACATCATCTGAAAAGCTTATTCTGAGTAAGTAATCTTTTCACTGATGTAAGGTTTGTTAGGATAGGACAATATTTGGCTGAGATACAACTATTTGAAAATCTGGAATCTGAGGGTGCAAAAAAAAAAAAAAAAAAAAAAAAAAAAAAATATTGAGAAAATCACCTTTAAAATTAGCAATGCAAATCCACTCACAAAAATAAATGTTTTATATATTCATGGTAGGAAATTTACAAAATATCCTCATGGAACATGATCTTTACTTAATATCCTAATGAACGGCATGAAAGAAAAATTAATAATTTTGACCCATACAATGTATTGTTGGCTACTGCAACAAACGTTCCTGTGCGACTTATGACTGGTTTTGTGGTCCAGGGTCACAAATGTGCATTGTAATATATTTTACAAAAGTTAATAGTTTCCCTACTGGTGATGGTAATTAGCGTTATTATTACCATCAATGTAATGTTATTATAATTAATTATAATGACTGAAAAGTATGTTGAAATGAAATCAAATGCATGCTTTTTGATTATTTATTTTCCCTATCCACAGGTGCACCTGCGGTGCTAAATCTTTTGCGGCCATGGAAGCCTATTGTAAGGCTAGATATCTTCCATTTTATGAGAAGATTGTACTGCGGACTTACTATAGAGCACCACCCTCTCTATGGTACCTTTTGTTCAAAACTTTCCTCCTGTATCTTTGAGTGGGATCAGGAGGATGTGAAAGAACTTAAGGCAGCCAAGAGAGGGGAGTGGAAGAGCAGCCATGGTGGACAGGCTCCCACTGAGGCACAGCTCATGGTCAGCCCAGGTGAACTGGCGAAGCACTGGAGGCGGCAAACGCGCGGGGCTGAGGAGATCCAGGCCGTGATTTCAGGGCTACTGGAATCAGTGTGGGAGCTAACTGACACTACAGAGTTTCGCCGAGTTTCGAGTTAACCCAGACATCATGTGGCATGTCTGGGAAATGTAACAATGTATGTCCTCAGTTTAAAATAATTGCTGACTGAATCTGTGCATTTTCATTCTTAGGATGGAGATGCGCCATGCACACATAAATGTACATGTTAGAGGGTGGAACATGAGCTGGGCAAAAGAAGCTGTGTCTGTGGTGGGGGCCTCAACCCTCAGACATTTTATGTCTGCTTAATGTCTCATTTAAACAACATGAGCCAACGGGTTGGGCTTTGATGCCAGAATTCCCCCCTCCAGGAAAAAACACTGGTAAGCGTTTGACACAGTTGACCATTCTGTACTATTATCTAGGTTAAGTAATATTGGTGTGTCAAATCCAACTTTATCTTGGTTCTTTAATTATTTATTTAATAGATCCCAATATGTAAAGATTGATCAGCAATTATCTGAACCATTAACTATTAACACGGGTGTTCCACAAGGCTCTGTGTTAGCGTCAACTCTGTTTTCAATCTACATTAACAATATCTCTCAGATGATCTGTAGTCAGAAAACCTATATCCATTTATATGCAGATGATACTATTCTTTACGTTGTGGGATCATCATATGATTAAGTCTTAAAATGGGTACAGGAATGTTTTAATAAAATTCTAGAAGCTTTTAATTAATTAAAATAGGTTCTAAATAGTACAAAAACGAAATGTGGTTCGGGAAAAATCAACAAGGTAATAAAGATACTACATCCTTAGATGGGGCAAAAATTGAAGTAGTACCTTCATATAAATATCTCGGAATTTGGCTCGATAGTTCTTTGACTTTCACTTATCATATAAATCAACTTCAGAAGAAAGTTAAATCAAGACTTAGTTTTCCATATCGAAACAGATCTGTATTTACTATATCAGCTAAGAAATATCTTGTTGAAACCACTGTTTTACCCTTGTTTGATTACGGTGATGTGATATATAGAAATGCACGTAAAGGTGTTCTGGAACAATTAGATGTGTTGTATCATGCAGCAATTAGATTGATTACTAATGCACCCTACAGAACGCATCATTGTGAATTATATTCTTCTCTGAACTGGACATCATTGCATACAAGACGAGAAATACACTGGTATATCTTCATTTATAAAGCTTTACTAGGGTTACTACCAAATTATCTTCAAAAACTGCAATTACAAACTAATACATATGCAACTAGATCATCTAATTTTATCTCCTTGACTATTCCTAGAAAGAAAACTACTTATGGTCGTTCTGCTTTCGAATTTACTGCCCCAAATGATTGGAATGTATTACAGAAGTTATTGAAATTAGAGACATATATTCCAGTTTGTGCATTTAAAAAAATTATTAATGAGTGCTTTTATTACAACCTGTAAATGTTTTAACTGATTTTTTTTCCTGGTGTATGTATATCTTAATGTATGGCTGTATGTCTTTCAGGAGACTTTTTTTTCCTCCTGCCAGGCCTTTATTGAAAATAAGAACATGTTCTTATAATTTGCCTGGTAAAATAAAGGTTAAATAAAATAAAATAAAGAAAAATAACGATATCTCTCAGGTCAGTGCTGAGCATTGGAGTATTCTCTCTCTCCTGTTTTTGTATGTATGTGTATCCTCTCCCCATTAACAATGTGTTAAAAATTATCGCAGGGGATCGCATTGCAGTGATTTTCTAAATTTTCAGAGTACACAGTTTGATTCCAGTGGTGTCTTGGGCTGGGAGACAGCCTACCTGGTTAGCCTAAATCGAACGATCACTGTCTTTTCATCACAAGAGGAAACCCACATAATCCAGCTGTACATGGCTCCAGAACAGCAGGCAGCAGAGAGATAATTTGACTATTTGAATCTTCACTAGTTTATAACCCAGTATTCAGTTCGAAACTGGCGCCGCGTTCATTCCGTAAGTAGAATAGGAAAAGCACAGAACATTCAGCGCAAGCGCTTTGAAGAATGTGGAAACGGGAAGTGTGTTCAAGATGATATTTTGTGTTTATAAGGCATCAACAGTTGTATTTTTTTTTTTAAAAATGATCGATGGTTTCTCTAGATAAGACTCTTATTCCTCGTCTGGAATCGTGTAGAGCTCTTTGAAGCTGCACTGAAACTGACATTTGAACCTTCAACCCGTTGAACCCCAGTGAAGTCCACTATATGGAGAAAAATCCTGGAATGTTTTCCTCAAAAACCTTCATTTCTTTTCGACTGATGAAAGAAAGACATGAACATCTTGGGTGACATGGAAGAGAGTAAATTATCAGGAAAAGTGTATTTAAAAGTGGACTTATCCTTTAAGATGAAGAATGTTTTACAGAAATGCATTGCCATTTTGCATATTACATTTCAAATTGAAATTGCTACCTACACTGATAAAAACAACTTGTATGATTTACTTGATAAAATCATTGTAACAATTTGCACTCAGTTTTTCTAAGTAAATTTTACTGCTGTGATATCAAGTACAATTTACTTGCCAGTATCAAGTAAAATGTACTTAACTCTAAATGTAACATTTGTGAAGACATTAAGTAAATGTTACTTAATTATATTTAACTTATCATGTTGTATTTATTAAAAGTAATTAAGTAAATTTAAATTTAAAATGTGAAAATATCAAGTAAATTTTATTAGTATTTATTACTATTAGAAGTAATTAAGTAGATTTTATAATGTCTATCCATTTCACATTTTGAATTACTTAGTTTAATAAATTAATATTACTCACTATTATTATATACACTGCAATAATTCTTGCCTTGGTTTTACTCTAACTTTAGCAAAACTCACACATTCTAAGCAGAATGTTGTAAGAATAAAACTTTTAACAGTATTACTACTTACAATTACTTATTCAGTAATTGTTTAACATGCCGGTCTAACCTGTCGTCAAACTAACGTCAGGCTCCACTTGTCACCACGACGGTAACCCCCAAAACTCCCAACATGACAAAAACTTTTCTAAATCCCACCTTAATAGAACATTAAACAATAATAACAAGTCTTTTACTTATTTATCTTGCTTAAAACACATGAAGATAAACAAATTAAAAATTTTCTCTTCAAATTAAATCCGATGCAAAGCATTCTGGGAACTATAAATCCCCCAGTAGATTATACACAATAAAATTAAGTAAATGTTCATTTAAATATAGGCCTATTAAAAAAAGCAGCATACATCCTCGTTTTAAGTGAGTGCTTCCATTTCAGTAGCAAAACCAAACAAAAAACACGACTTTCCAAACAATTAAATAAATAAAGACGATTACAGCAATGCGACGAGCATCGTGATGGGTCAAAAAGCAAGGTAAACAATATGAGACAGTACGGATGCCCTGTATCTAATGCACGCGGTTGCGAAGCTTCCAACAGCGGTCAGGATTTGTAAAGTTTCCATTGATGCTTCGCAGACCAATGTCTACGGACCGTCTCTGCCACTGCAAGCCGGATCTTGTTGTAAAAAAAAAAAAAAGCGCACCGACACACTTTGCTTTTTTCAGATTAAAATTTACTTAGTTTTTTTGGTGAATGTGCTGTGACTATAAAATAGTTAAATAGTATTTGTAAATATAAGATACAATTTACTTTTTCTTCTCAGTTATGTTATTACATGAATAAAATGTGTACATTTTACTCAAGATATTATAGTACCAACTTAATCTTGATTTTACAATGTATAAATTACATGAATTAATGTAATAGATTTTACCATACAACAAAGTCATTATTTTCAGTGTATATGCTTCCATACACATCTGCATGTACTAAAGTATTTAGCAAAGGGACTCTCAAATGGAGAACAAGTTTGATTACTAAGTTTTTGGCTCTGTGGGTCATATTACGTCACAAATTTTGTTTCTGTTGTTCATGCAGACCTACACTCTGGGTAATGTGCGGTCTGCTTTGGTTTTTGTACATAGTTGTTTGTCATTCCTTTCTCTCATTTTTGTTTCTATTCCCTCCAACAGACATACATACTTTTATTTATTTTACTTAAAAAAAAAAAAAAAAAAAGGATTATGCATCTAAATGGATTGGAATATATAGTGTATATTAAAGTTTACATGTCACTTCCAGTATGGCATTGCTTTTTCTCTTCACTTAGACAATTTTGGCATACATACAAACATACAATGCATGTTCTGAATATCTTAACTCTGAATGTGAATGGCCTAAATTATCCTTTTAAACATACCCATATATTAGAACATTTGTACCGCAAAAAACACTGGCAGCCTTCTGATGTGCTCTTAATAAAACTAAGGGATTGTGTAGGAGCCTGAAAATTATTTTGTTTAAATATTATGCGTGTCTGAATTTATATGTATTTATGTAATATTCTGTTTTCCCCTAATGATGTAATGAGGTGGGCTGAACCTATTATGTCAATGTGTTTTAGTTATATGGTAGCCAGGTGGAGGAGTGGCCAGTTGGGGAAAGGGACACAGTTTTGACATCTTTACATTCACAGACCTTGCTGTGAGAATGTAAGACATGCTGCTGTTCTACATGTAAGGTGGAGGGTTTCTGAAAGCACGCTGCAGACTGCTAACAGCAAACTATGATTCATTGGCAGCTCATTGGCCACTAATGCAACAGCAATCAGTCAGCTACACTATGTAGATAATGATGTGATCACTAACAAATGAGTTACCAAATGTGTTCATACACTGTATGAACATGTAATGAGTGTCAAACCCGTATTCTCTTACTAGTTACCATAACGACAGTGACCAATGAAATATTAAAGATGGCGACGTCCATAAAACTGAAAAAAGTCTCATCACTTTGACATCAGAGACCAATTGAACTGCGAGTTCATCCATTTAAACTTCATTAACCAACAGCAGCATGTAAACGCGCTAGCCGGAGTCTTTATCCGTTGCACTCATGTCTCACGTCTTTTGCGACGTCTCGCGCATGACACGGCATTTGAATTTGGAAAAGAAACACAAAACTGACGGGAGCCACTCCGGTGGAGAACAGTGACTGGATCTAACACCTTAAGTTGACGCACAGCTCATATCTCTGTCCCAGTAAGTTACCGAAAGTGAAACCACACATAAAACACCTTAAAAGAGCAGCTCTCTTGCACTGTATGATGTGACAGACAACTAGTTGTCCAGTGCAGTTCCGTTCACACAGCGCGTAAATTCTGAGAATGCGGTTGTGAGTCCTGAAAATTTACGGGTGTGAGTTCGGTTATAAAATGCAGTTGTTACACCCGTAATTAACCGTACTGTGTGTGAACGTAACCGTATTAAGGACTCAAATACAGGACTGACAACCATATTCTGTTGCTGTGTGAACATGGCCCATAATTTAATATTTACCAAAGGTAAAATATTAAATATTTATTAAACCTTTAGTATCTCCCTCTGTGTGTGTATTCTACAGGAAGAAACGAGGCAACAGATCATCTCTGAGGAAGCTCAGGAACATCAGGAGGAACATGGCTATGATGAAGAGGAACCAAAAACCCCTGTCACACCAGCCAACAAGCCACGAAGGACTTGCTTGGTCATACTTATAGTAATGTTGAAGCCTTACCAAAATCATTATCTTCCATAGCTGGGGAGGAGATGAAGAGATACAAGGAAGTCACACCATTGGCACGCACAGAAGACCCACTAAGCTGGTGAAAATCAAATGACCAATTCTATCCTTTCCTGGCCAAGCTGGAAGAAATACACCTAATATACCTATCCCAGGTACTCAACAGCTTCTCAACGGCTGGAGACATTGTCACGGCACAAAGAAACACTCTGCCTTCAATGCCTGTTGATCAGCTCCTCTTTCTGAGCAGAATGCTGATATTTCTTAATTGTCCAAATGACTTTGAACTTTTGAAGCCAGGAGTAAACAGTAGCATATTTTATTTTAATTTAAGAGTAATTTTGTTTATTTTTATTTTTTATTTATTTCAATGTAACATTTTTTATTTTAATTTGAAACTACATGTGTTAGATTTCACGTTAACATGCATAACCCATTCATGTTTGTGCACACATATTAGGAGCAGTGAGTAGTGAGCACACACACTGCAAACCTCATTCGCTGGCATTGAGTGTGGTAGAAAACGCTGCTGATTCATTCCCTCACCCACATTTTCCTGCTGGTATTGAGAATCAAACCCGCAACCTTCGGGTTATAAGTCTGACTGTTTGACCACATTGGCAGTTGTTGCCTATTGGTTAAAGTTTTCATTTGGGGACATTTCCATCGCAATGTGATATCACAATACTTAGCATATCACAAAATGTTTAAAATCGCAATATTATCGCATTGTTGGGCCTCTGGTGATTCCCACCCCTCGTTTTCCCCATGTTCTCCTTTGATTTTTTTTCATCTAATCATTGTTTTTACTTGCATCTCTATTCAATTAGTTATTGTTTGTCATCTTATGTAAATTGTTTTACATTGTTCTTACTGATATACAGTATATTTCTTATAAAGCCTTACCTGTGATTTAGTTTTTTTTTCTCAGCAAGAATGTTCTTTTAAAAGCTTTATTATACTACCAAAGCTACTGGGCAGCCTTGAAAGACCTCAACCTTTCATTACTCAGCATCACAATAAACAACTAAGTTATAATTTGAAAATAAAACATCAAATGAAATAATGAAAATAACATTCAAAATGTAAGGAATAAGCTATTAAATGATTTGTGTCAATTAACAGAGATTTCTTTAAATTTGCCTGACCTGTCACAAAAATAAAATAAAAAATAAAGACGATTAGAAGAAAAACTAAACCGAATTTAGGCAAATTTACAAAAAACAGCAATACCATATAAAAGATAAATTAGATTTGCTCACTCACGGTTGAGAACAAGCAGTATGATGCAAAGAATAGCCGTAATCAACAACACACCAGTTGATATCATTATTGTTCCATGGCCACCCAGCTGTTCTCTTAAAGTCATCAAACAGTCATTTACCACACTGTGACCTTTTATAAAAGACAAGACATTAAGACAAAAATATAGTAAATGGAATACATAAATTAGATTCACTGCAACATTTAATGACGCTTAAATATTTACAGATTACACTAGTGTGTTATAAAATGCAGTATTTATTCTAAGAATATCCTACATTAAATGTCCCAAAAAGATGGGGGGTCTAAGTATGCACACTTACCTGCAGCTGGCTTTTTAGTAGGTTCAAGGTAAATGTCAATTTTGAAATTTCCTTTGTTTTCCTCATTTTCTTCATCAGGCTCAAAAACTGGGTTGCAGAAAACATTCTATGAAAGTTAAAACAAAGTATTAGTTTAGAACCAGAACTGAAATGTTGAATAAATAACAAAAAAAATACTACCATGGCTACTACTACTACTACTTACAATAATAATAATAATTTACCTCATATGCACTTTGGCTCTCAGTTGAAATGTCCGAGTCCATCATCATTGAGTTTTGATAAAACTTTTGCATACATTTAGTTATCTGAAATCCTGAGGTAGGCTATTAATTCAGTCCATTTGGTTGAGATAATGAGTGAACTTATCCATAAAAGACAATACCTGGACATGTTTTAAAATGTAAATAAAAAAAAAAGTTGTTTTTTTAAATCCATTGAGTGTGTGCATAGAATAGATTGTTTTCTTTTGTTGTTGTTGTTTTTTTTAATTTATCAAATCAATTTATTTTTGTATCTTGGTAATGCTATAATATTACGGTCCAGCATCCTGTGTTGTTGAAAGAAAGTGGTGTGGTATTCAGAACTTTCTTCCCAAATATTCCTAAAGCCAAGTCAGCTGAGAGGATTGAGCTCCGTAATAATCCTCTATTTTCTACACACATCTACACACATGCCCAATCCCCCCCCACGTCACAATCAAGTTGAATTTTGGGATATAGAGCTGCTTGAAGTGTACATCGGAGTAGACTCACTACCTCAGTCAAAATCGAGGGGGCAAGGGTCTGCTATATAAACTTCCCTCATCCACTTCACAAAGTGGAACACACTTCCAAATGGTGGTGGGGAGGAAGTGCTTAGGGAAGTTCGCTAGTGCATGTCTAAAAGTGGATTGGAATGCAGCCAACATTATTTTGTTCTGTTCCTAGTGCCATCTGTGTACTTCCTTGTAGTTTTCCCCATTGATTAGTCCAGGTTTTTTTTTAACCCCTAAATTTTAACTTGTGAAAATATTGAAATGCTTATTGCATTTTCATATTTGATTGTTGTGGAACAAACTGAAGTTAAAAAAAAAAAATATATATATATATATATATATATAAAAAAAAGTGTCCCGCATGTTCATGTCACTACCGAAACAGTGTATGTTTTAGTCCATTGGCTGAGACTGATTTTAACCACACTTTCACATTTTTGATCAGGAAATATTATTTTGAGTTAAATGTGTTCAGAAGTCTGAAAATCTGTGTGCAACTTTAACAAACGTCACTACCAAACACATTTTTTTCTGCAATTAAGCAAACTTTTTTGGGTGTTATTCCATAAAATTTAGTTTTTATGTGTGTACAACTGTTCAGAACTGTGTTAGCTGTGTTATCTGATTATCATCTTTGAGTGGCTCAAAAGTATCAAATTGTCACTACCAAAACATGTGGTGAAGTTTTAGTTGTGACATCATTGTTTTGGTAGTGACAAAAGGGAACACAATCCTTTATTTAGGGGGGGGAAAAATGTTATTCGTTATGTAAATCATTAGCATTTTAGTATGTTTTAGTATCCGAGGGTTAAAATTCTGTAATATGGTCACTACCAACACATTACTGTCAGTACCGAAAATGTGCAGTCACACCCGAAACATTGGATGTTTTGTCAAAAACAAAGCAGCGGTGTAGTCTACGTGATTAGCAGGTATACACTGTATACGTAACCATCCAATAAATCACAATAAGCTTTGTTGCTTTTGACATGAAACAAAGTCTCATGTCAAATTCTGTCCATTTACTACTAAATAAAAAAAATAAAAAAACGTTTTGGCGCTCTTCAAAGTGGTGTGGCAGATTGCCTTAGAAGATCCTAAGTTCAAGAGAAGCTGCAGCATGAAGTGCACATGAACTGATCATCTCCTCTGCTTGAATACAGTGTGAAATAAACATGAATAAACATCTGAAGGTATGTTAAAAGATAGAGTACAACTTACTGAAATCTGTATCATGCCTTGTGTAATTGCTCAATCAGTGTTTATTAACAAAGATGTTAACAGATTGTAAACAGACGTAAAATCACATTTACCTCAGAGCAAAAATATTCAGTGACCATAAACTCCTTAGTCAGCTAAAAAAAAAAAGAACTCTAGAGAGGAGCATTTAGCTAAATATATGCACCATATTACATATTTATAATAATTTTTAATGTTCTTCAACAGCCTATATAATGAATGTTTGAATAAATCCGTCAGATTCAAATTGACAGCGACCATTTAAATGTTTATATTTCAAAAAACGAATTGGAGTAAGCAATAATTTTACAGTTAGTAGGCCTATTATAACTTTATTTTTTATAAATCATTCCCTTAAGAATGATTTATTTGCCATGTAACTGTACCTGATATACACTATATCCAAAATAACTGATATCGAATCGAATTGCAAGCTTGTGAATCGAAATGCATAATTATAATGACAGACTGGCAGGAAATGGTGCAAAACAGAAAAAGTCCAAACAGTATGATACTGTGACATACTGATAAGCCTCATATTTCCATTATTGTTAATAATAGTTGCAACTTGCGCTCTTAAAGCCACAATATGCCACAACAATGCATAGATTTATGGCGCAGTGAATGAGCATGGAATCATGGATCTTGTCATCATGCTGATGGATATAATAATAATAATGCACTTGTATAATTTAAATTTTAAAAATAGCATATACTTTAAATATTAAATACACAAAACAGGTAATCAAAAATCTTCTACGTCAAATAAACTTAGTAGTAGCCTAATTCATAATAGTAGCCTACATGGCAACTTTTTAAGCACTTTCTCAAAAGTGTTCTGAAGCATGCTTTTTGTTATGTTTGTTGACAGACACTGTTATAAGTCAAAGGGCCATAATCTAAGTGATAAAAAAAGAGATCACCCATATTACACTGCCTGGAGCTCATCATAACTGCATAAGAGTGCACTGGTAACTGACGATCACTGTCCTGGAGGCTATGTCGGACCCACAGACACATTTAATGAGGAAAATTACCGTGCACGTTTTAGACATAAGTTTCGTCTGAATTGCACGCGTTTCTACTTTTACATGTAAATGACTTGTTGCATTTATGATAGGCATGCATCAATTCTAGTAGGCTACAACGTAATTACCTATTCGAAACAGTTTGTTTGCGTTTCGTTGCTCCGTCTCGGCTCCGTCTCTAGTATTTAGCCGCTGGGCTCGTTAACGGGTTTTGGTACCCGTGCCTACCAGTAGGGCTCTCAAGTGTCACGCATTGAGCGTGACAGTCACTTATTTCGGTATTGTGTCACGCACTCCCGCCACACATTGTATTTCTCACGCTGAAAAACTATTTATCATATATTTAATATGCCGCAGCCCCCAAAATGGTAATGGCCGCACCGCTCGAATCATGCGCGTCTCCCCCCGAGCCTGCCACTTATCAGCCAATCAAAAAAAGAAAGAGGCTACACATTAGCCAATCAGAAAATAGCACTCTTGTATCTGGGTATGATTTACCGCAACAACCAATGAAAAAAAGCATATCCTGGAATTGTTCACCATTATCCTCGTTCACCCACAGAGGAAAACACTGGAGCTCTGAGCATCACTTTGAGCACAGAGTAAGTCATGATCTCATATTTTAATGTTACAACAAATTCGCAGCTTGTTTGACACAAACAATGACAACTTGACTGCTGTTAGAGAATGTTTCCATTCCATTTGGTCACATTAAACATCTCTCTCTCCAAATAGGCTTAATACATTTATTAGCACTAAATAAATTAAAGTGTATTACATCGTCGATGTTATAGGTCACTTTAAAATCATGTCATATTTTATATCCTGGTCATGGATGCATTAATCATTGAATCTGTCTGTCAAAGATGTTCGGTAAAAGGCAACTAAGCATCTTATCATTCAGGAAAGCCCCCTAAATGAATAAATGGAAATTGAATAATACTTTGTATTTGGTTAAATTGTGTTCAGTGATCCTTTCCAAACAAAACACCCCCATTGTTGTGGGGGGAATGTCACTCTTGCCTGTCTTCAAAACTTGAGAGCCCTGCAGTAGCCTAGGCTCGCACACCCCGTCCGCGTCCAGGTTGATCCGCGTAAAACAGGGCATGTGCAAGTGACTTGCGCGCTTGAAAACAGCAGTTCACTAGATAGTGCACATTGTATGCTGAAATCATTGATCTTGTGCTGCACTGACTGACAGCTGCTGTGATTATAAAGAGAGAGCGGTGCTCGCTTTCTGTGTCATTCATTCACAAGAAAAGTTATTGTTTTTCATGAGATTTTTTGAGTACTTCATACTTCACATTGACAAAATGTATTTTTAAACCTAGTTATTTTATAATGTTTAATATTTAGTCAAAAAATGAAATGGCTGATATATGCGCAAATAAATGCTACTTTGCCACCACCTGCTCGTTAAAGTGGTAATTATTGTCTTTTTTATTTTTAAATAAGTGTTTTCTATCAAATGTTAAATTTCCTACATTTTTAAATGTTCGGTTTTACAATGGGGACAATCTCAGAAGGATGAACAAATAATGTTTGTGGTCATCACATTAAAAATAACATTTGAAGTGCTGGTGGAAATAATGCGTGTGTGTGTCTAATTACAGACACAGCATTTTTAAATGGTCCCAATAGCTTTGTCTTTATTGCAATCAATAAAACTGGTTTATTGGCAAATTAGGTAAATGTGATAACTACATTAAAATATGAGTACAACATTAAAAAGTAAACCATTGATGGTTTTGTGTCGATGTACAGCGAATACAGAATGAACAGCTATCATTTCACCGGAAATGCCGAGCTGGCTTAACAACAACCAGGAAGTAACCCGTGCATTTGTCCATTGTGCGCGAGATGCAGCCGAATGCATGCCGAAAATGAAATATACCCGGGCCTTTATGCTGGATGAATGGTAATCTGCTTGTCGCAAGAGGCAGCGTCACGTGTTCCACAACAACAATTAGCTGCTCGCTGATGTGCCTGCCTATTAATTGGCCTAATTTGCAGCACAAATGGCCAATTAATTAAAAAATGCCAAAAATAATATATCAACCGGTCTACCTCTACTCTACACTATCATACTAAACTGCAATTGAGTGTGTTGAAAGTTATAATGTTATTCTATGTATTAGTTTGTTGGCTATATGAGACTAGCAGTAAGCTAGATCAACATTGGAATATCACACTGATGATAACATTTATCGTGTTGAGCTACATAACATTAATTCGTTTTATGTACATTTGCTCACTGTCTAATAAAGCACATGCAAGAGCGGTGTTTCTGTTAAGTTGAAGTTTATCGCAAAGCTCTCACCATCTCGAAAATGCCATGCTGATACTGATCCTTGTTTTATTTCTCCTTTTGTCTCAAACTCTGCTTGCCATGGTCCATAATGTTTGAATGAAACAACAACAGCGTACCGCTAGACGTACGCAGTTGTCCACGTCTGTTACCATGGTTACTATGGCATTACAAGTGGAAACCATGGATAACGCAGATATTACATCACTGACAGATGACAAGTGACAGGCACTATTTAAAATTGTCAATTTCTCTGAATTTACAAATAATTGTTTAACATTTAGGATAATGTAAGTACACAATTGAACAAAATATATAACACTGTGTAAGTGGTTTTCAGATATTTGAATACAAAAATCTTACATATTGTACCTTTAAATGTGCATTGAAGATGCCAGCTAATAATACATATGTTCCAGGGACCATATTCATATAATATCTAAGTCTAAATGTAGATCTTAACTGGCTGAGTTAGATAGTGATAAACACTAAACAGTAGAAAATCACTCCAGTTTCTCCAGCTGTAAATGTCATTGGCTGTTAAAGTCTTGTGTTGCTTATAATAAACTAACATATTGATAACACACACATAAGCAGTCTATCAGAATGCTCTCAATTACATGTAGCCTAGCTCAGATGCATACTATATGCAGTAGTGTGTGTGGCAGTGCTTATGGGGTGTCGCTCTGGGATGGGTGAGTATGAGGCTGGGAGGGAAAAATCAAAGAAAACTACAAAAAAACTAGACTACACTGACGTAAAGTATTTCGACGTAAAACCTGGAAGCGCTGAACCATAACACTGTATGAAAATGACAGAAGTGAGGATATTGTTGAAAAAAGTCGTTATTTTTGTTTTGTTTTTGCGCACAAAAAGTATTCTCATTGCTTCATAACATTAAGGTTGAACCACTGCAGTGACGTCGACCTTGAAAGCGGTGGTTAAATTGCTGTCTACAGACAAGTCATATACCTCTCGGATTTCAACAAAAATATCTTAATTTGTTTTCCGAAGATGAACGAAGGTCTTACGGGTGTGGAACGACATGAGGGTGAGTAATTAATTACAGAAATTTAAAGTGTCATGAAACCCCAAAAAACTTTTTTTGAGATGTAAACAGATATGTATAGGCTGCACATCATTGAAAACACTAAAGGTACTCATTAATGTTATTCATAAGTGAAAAATAGTTATTTTTGCATTTTTCAGAGCGATTTCTGACTTCCTGTTTGAAAAGCTAAGTCGGAGCAACGTCACAAAATCTGACGTCATCGTGTGTTCTCGGCCCAAGTATGTGTGGACATGGTCGAACATGGTGACGTAGACTGTTTCTCGACATATTTTGCATGACATAAAGCTCCTTTAATCCAATCACTGCGCTGTAGTATACATAGGATTATAATTGCAGTATTATGCATGAGGAAGTATCACTTCTCTCGCCTCGGTCTCTTGTCATTCAGAGACATATCGTCGGTGTTCGTTTCCTCAGTGCCACAACACAATGCGACACGACTAGAGCAGAGGTTTGTGTGGATGTGGATTGTTTTGCTGTAATCTACCAGCACAAATGGAAAATATGTTTGCGTGAGATCGCATTACAGAGGAGAATTCAAATTTCACAAAAGTGCTGTTCATTCACCTCTGCCTGCACTAGCTGCGTTCAAACACGCGAGACGTAGGCTCTGTTTCCTTCAGCACAGCACGTGTGTTTGTGTTTCCTTCAGCACAGCACGTGTGTTTGTTTTTTGTTTGCGATGCGGTCAGAACTGAAGTTTGAATACGAACACATGAAAAATACGATTGTGATTGATAAACACGAGGAGCGAGCCAGTGTTGCCAACTAATTTTCAGGGGAAGTTGCTATTTAAAGGCAAATCGTTTTGTTGCTAAAAGTTGCTAAATGACATTGTGACGTAATTGCGCCATGACGTCATTACGTAATCGCAACGCAAAACTAGAGATATTATTTGAAATGCTAATTTAGATTTGTTTTGTAAAATAAACACACACACAGCATTTTTAAAATGAATACAAACAACACTTTTTCATGACCAGATTTATTTTTATTTTTAAATACAAAATTTTGTTTAACAACAGTTAAACACTTTTGAACAATTACATTTTATGTAGGCTATTTTCCTTTTAACCAGTGAAACTACACATGAACTGAACAATTAAAGCCCTGTGGTAGTTAATATGCTACCTAAATGATCGTGCCTTTTTGTGTAGCCCCGCCCCCACTCGTTGTCTTTTGTCTTCCGGTTTTTACAGCTATTTCCACAGCGATCTTAAAGGTGCTAAAGAGGATCTTTTCATCGACTGAGAAACCAAAGACTGTTACTGAGTTTTTGAAATGAGCTCATGCGTAAGAACAACCCCCCTCCTTCACAGCTCAGTTCAAGGGAATGCCTCCCAAAACTCGTGCACGAGTATTGGAACACGAGTGTTTACCACCGGCATTCGCTGTGTTGTGTTAGTGGATTCATTATGTCGGACTCACCGCAGGTAACTCATAATCTGCAGTTGTTACTCCTGGCTCCTGACAAAAACATTGCATGTGGCGCCTGTGGAGTGTGGAAAGTTACTGGAGCGCGCAGCCGCGCTCGTCTCTCACAAGGAACGTCACGGCAGTGATTGACAAGCCAGAGGGCCAGTCGATGATCGCGTAAACGATTGGCTGATGTTTTTAAGGCCCTACCTCATGCACAGATGATGTATATTAATATTATTACTTTCAGTGCACCTAATAAATAGTCTTTTATCAGTTAGTAAAGACAGTTTCAAGTAATATTGCAAAAATGTATAAAACAAAACATCCTCCTTTAAGGAATTATGAATCAACCGCTCAGTCTATTTAGCTAGCTTGCACGTGTGCTGTTTTGATTAGAGTCACTTTCCAAAAGTTGCTAAAAGTTGCCAAATAAATGTTAAAAATTGCTGAATTTGTTGCTAGGAGCTTTTTGGAAAAAAAAGTTGCTAGTGTAGTCTGAAAAGTTGCTAAATCTAGCAACAAAATTGCTATGTTGGGAACACTGGGGCGAGCATATGCTCAGTTTCAGCGCGGAGCTCCGCGTTGAGTTTAATAACACTAGCCACGTGGCACATAGCTAATACAGAATAAAGTATCCGTGTTTAAAGTTTTTATTTCACACATTCTCCTGCACCAAACATTAACCAGCACGGTGTAGTTATGCACACATATTTCATTAAGTCTTTTTCAAATGATTTATAGTTGCAAACTGGACACTGATACAGTGGTGTAGCCTATCTGAACACGACGACGCGATTATTCTAATAGACAAAAGACTGATTTTGAGACTGCAGTGCTCGTAAACGTAATCAATGTACTCTATTATTAGCCCTATTAAATATTCTTTCGCATTTTTTCCTTGTGTTTGGGAGTTTGTTATTTTCTCCATGCTCATATATTAATATTCATTATTCTGTATAATGAGTGTGTTGTATGTCACTGTTTCATTGGTTGTTCTCTCCCTTCTTCTCCCCCCCTCTACACTCCCACTTTTCCAGAGCTTTACACGCCCATTTTCACTGAGTTTTTTCAAGTCATAGGTGTGAACGACCAGGGTAAAACAGGGGGGTTTCATGACCCTTTAATTTATGGGTGAACTAACCCTTTAACTGCACAGTTACTTGGAATGTGTGCCTTGGATATTATACAATTGATATTATTGCCCAGGTGGCAACCTATCACGGAACCACGCTTGAATTCACTGAGCCCTGAGAGCGACCCATTCTTTCACAAATGTTTGTAGAAGCAGTCTGCATGCCTAGTGCTTGATTTTATACAGCTGTGGCCATGGACGTGATTGGAACACCTGAATTCAATGATTTGGAGGGGTGTCCCAATACTTTTGTCAATAAGTGTGTAATTTTTATATATATATATATATATATATATATATATATATATATATATATATATATACACACACACATTTATTAATTTCCTTATTTTATATATGGTAAGGACTTGCTTTTTAGTTTGTTGTAGAATATACGTGTTTATTTATTGTGTGGTGCTTTTGACGTATATTGTTTATCTTACTCTACATGACCTTGTGAATTGCCCTTCGGGGACAAATAAAGTGTTTGAAATTGAAATTGAAATTCTCATTTTCCTTTTTAAGGAGGCTACAGAGAATCTGCTCAAATTGGGTTGTACACTTTGTCCTGCTTGCCTTATTATCTTTCTATGAACAAGAACATGGTCTATCAAAGTTGCCCAGATTTAATCTTTCATCATGAAATTATGTTTCAAAACCATTTTTATTTCAGAAATTATGTTCCCTGGGACAGAAATTACACACTTCGCCTTTAAGACTTACCGAAATTGATTACTTTATAGTATTTCCCAGAATTGCATTAAAAATGTTAATGTTTAATCACTGCTCAAATACAAGTTACAAAGGTTCATATTGGTATTTCACCCATATCTGAGAGTTAAAAGGAGCTAGCACTGATCATGTCAGTCATGCACTACGCCACAGCATGTATCATCACTTTTTTCTTGTACATCTCTGTATCTGAAGGTAAGTTCCCTATAAGAGCATTTTTCATGCAAAGTTTGAGAATGATAATGTGTTCCTCCATGTCAGAAATATGATGAAGGCCTGTAGCTGAAACATCTGTCATTTTGTGGCTGTTATTATGTATTAAAGGGTTAGTTTACCCAAAAATGAAAATTCTGTCATTAATGGGCAATTTCAAAATACTGCTTCATGAAGCTTCGAAGCTTTATGAATATTTTGTTTCGAATCAGTGGTTTGGAGCATGTATTAAACTGCCAAAGTCACGTTATTTCCATAAACGAGGCTTCCTTACGTCATAAGTGTTTTGAAATTTCCATAGTTCACGTGACTTTGGCAGTTTGATACACACTCCGAGCCACTGATTCGAAACAAAAGATTTGCTTCATAACATTAAAGGGGACCTATTATGCCCCCTTTTACAAGATGTAAAATAAGTCTCTTATGTCCCCAGAGTGTGTATGTGAAGTTTTAGCTTAGTTTTAGTTTTAGCTCGAAATAGCCCACAATTTTTAATAGCATGTTAAAATTGCCACTTTTTGGGGGTGAGCAAAAACACGCTGTTTCAGTGTGTGCCCTTTAGATGCAAATGAGCAGCTGCGCTCGGCCTAAGAGGGCAGAGCTTCAAAAGCTAATTCTCCGGTGTCAGGATTCAGTCAGGACGCACAATAATGTCAGAAACTGCGAATATATACTGCATGGAGATAGAACAGTTATAGTTTAGTTTAATTATGGTTATAACTTACATTGTCTTCTTGTTTTTATGCACTATATTAATACAAGCCTGTTTACTGATGAGTTTTATAATGTTTATTGTACTTCACACAAAATATGAAGCGTCTGTTTTCACTCTAGAAAATCACTGTAAGAGCTTAATAAAACACAGTGCAAGTGTGCATTAAAATATTATCCATAAACTCTCTCTCTCTTCTCCCTTGCATTATCATCAACATACACAGCGAAGTACACAGAAACACTCGTTACAACTATCAGTAAACAAATATAGAAAGACCCTATGCCTTTTCGGGTGGTGCTTAATAAAATGGTAAACTTCATATTCGTAAATCAACTGCAATGAACTGTAATAAAGTGCTCTCACTTTCATTACTTCCGTATCCAGTATCACTCTGGAGACTGTAAACTGGATCATGAACAGTTTTTACTTGTATATCCTTGAGTAACAAATTTTTAGCACAGTCTCTGTTTTGTATTGTTCCTTTGTATGGACATTCGTTCACAAAGCAGTCCGGTGTGAAATGATTTGCGCAGACATAAATTAATTTCGGTAGAGTTGAGGGAGCATTTTCTTCTAAAACAAAATGAATCCACCTCATCTTCAGCAGGAGCAAATGGAGAGAGCTATGTGGGTTAATCCATCCAGCTACAGAACACCTAAAATGCTTGGGAGACATTCTCGTCAATGCAATAATTATCTTGCTGTCAATGGAGGCCTTACTGAGCCATCGGATTTTATCCAAAATATCTTAATTTGTGTTGAAGTTGAACAAAAGTATTTTGGGTGTGGAACGACATGAGCATGAGTAATAAATGAAATAATTTTCAATAAGTAATTAATGACAGAATTTTAATTTTGGGGTGAACTAACCCTTTAAGAAGTATTTATGTAAAAAATTCCTAGAGTTTTGTTTTTTTCCCCCAGATGATATCAAAACTCAATTAACAATTTGGTTGGTTGGCATAACTTTCATTTATTTACATATTTCTGAAATGATTTGCAAGTGTAAAGATGCAGAAGTGGAAAAGTTCAAGTTCTATGTCAAAACTGGTTTAAACTGGTTTAAAACCTGAATGTTTGCGTTTTCATGCACTGTGTTAGCAGAGTACTCTTATAGGGACACACCAAACCAACGCCAAAAAACTAGCACTGATAAAAGCCGAATGTGTTGTCGCCAAGCGTTTTGATAGTTGTTAGACTTAAAAGTGTTGGATTTTCCGATAATATAGTTCTGTGGTTAAATACTTATTTAAAGGGGAAAAAATCCAGTGTGTTGTACAGGTTGAAGGTATTCAGTCAGATTTATTGGAGGTTGTGGAGAATCCCCAAAGGATCTGTGCTAGGACCGTTATTATTTACTTTATATATAAATTGTCTTAGTTTAAACATTGTTAATGCATTTTTCATTTTTATGCAGGTGACACTGTTATTTATTGTACGGCCCCTTCCAAGCAGCAATTTTTGGGCTGTTTCAAATCTGCCTTTGACATTATTCAAGCAAGATTTTGTGCTTTGAAGCTGTTCTAAATGTTAAAAAAACAAAATAGTAAAACTTTATTAGATAGCTCCACTGCTCTTCGGACTTCTCAGTTTCGGAGTACAAATATCTTGATATTATAATTGAGGCTACATAACTTGGTGTCATTTTAAAGCTGTTATACATAATTTAGAGAATTAATTAATGGCATGTAAATGTTTTTAAAAGGTTGTATGTTTGTTATGTTGTTATTTATTTTTGTATATGTGTATATGCAAATTTGCCAGGACACTCCTGTAAAAGAGATTCTTAATCTCAGTGAAGGTTTCTCCTGGTTAAATTAAGGTGAAATAAAAAATAAATACATGTACAAAAGATATCTACACACAGGCAATAATAAAAATACACTGACTGTTTTGTTTTGTTCTTTGATTTGGCACTGTCCAATTTCTTTTCCTCCCTTTATTCAATCTTCCTAACCCGTTTTGGCTTAATCTATCTAAAGCAATAATTGTAGACCTTCCCCTTGCATCAGCATGCTCACAATCCAATTTTGTTTCCTTCTGTAATAAATATTGTAAAAAGCCAGCAGCAGCGTGGCAACATCCACTTAAACAACTTCCCCCTTCACTTAGAAAAATGAGCTTGGGTACTTTAAATGTTTAATTCTTAATTTAATTTCTCTTAAACTGTATTAGGCTAAAGGTCATACACTGCATTTTTTTTTTAAAATACTGGTCTTGTAGCAATAGCATGATGAAATGCTGAGAACTAAATTAAACACGTGAAGATGATGAACTTAAGTATGCTGACAAACGAGGTAATTAATGTAACACAGCTAAACTAAATGACCTAATGACATTAGTAACCATGACAACACAAGAAGCGTGAAAATCAAACAAAGGTGACTAATGATTTCAAACTAAGGGCCCTGTTTTAACTATCTAAACTCATGGCGCAGGTGCACTTAGGGCATGTCCGAATCCTCGTTTGACAGTTTAATGACAATGAAACGTTCGCTAGTTTAAGGACTTCTTCAACAAGAACATGTGATCAAAACATGCAGAGTCAGAACAAGGGTTTAAACTTTTATTCTGAAACCGTGGTGAGAAATGACTTAGAAACAAGTATTCTCCTGTGTTAGAGTAGGTTTATATATGATAGCACTATGTAATGCTATATTATCATCTTTTAAATTGTTTAATATATCGTGAAGCCTTAGAAAATGGTCTAATTATGATTTTACTTTTTATTTAATATTTTGGCGAAATCGAGCACTCAAAATTAATTGAGGAATCGTGAAATCTGGCTACAAGTATCTTTACCATGGTTCAAAATCCAATGCATAGCACATTAATAATGTGATTATGAAATTGTAGCTATGAAAAAATTGCATTAGTATCAAATCAGGCAGATGCATTGCTAGTGTTTAAATCCTTAACGTCGTTAAATACGTTTAATTAATCTCACCCATTAACTACAATAGTCAAAAATATAAAGTATCACATGTTTGTGAACATACCTAAAAATGATGCACGTGATTAATCTTGTTTTCTTTTTTATTTCCGCTTCTCAGCACCAGACTGCTGTTGTCAGTGTGAGATGGGGGCGGGGCGAAGGGAGAATGGCGTGTTGCATGTGCTTAAGTTACTCCATAATTCTTTTAATATCTATGTTTCTGTTTACATTTATTTTTAAGTTAATTTTACTATGCAATTTTATGCACTATATGCAAAGATTTTTTTTTTTTTTTTGAACAAAGGTGGTGCCCCCCCTGTGAGTTGGTGCCCTACGCAATGCATACTCTGCGTATAGGGAGTGGCAGTACTGTTAGCAAGAAACACCTGCGTCGCACCTGGCGCCACATTGCACCGGATGTATGATAGGGCCCTAAAAGTCCATGAAAACGAAATTAAGAACAAACACAACTGAATATTTGTAACAGATGGATTGTTCAGAACTGTCTGCTTGTTATTGTTTGCACGTTGGGTGCTTCTCATTTCTAATATTGTGCATTCTCGTTTTATTTCCTTCCTCCCTTTCTTCCTCTCTGTTTACTACTCTCTGTTGTACTTGTCAAAGATAATGTTTGAGAAAAGAGGTATTTAACTATCAAATATGGGTGAGGGTGTTCAACAGACAAATTTTGAATTGAATTAAAATCTGAAATTTGCTTCATTACTCTACTACAAAGACCTAAAACAGTATAGCCTGTTAACTGTCAGTGGACTGGTATAGGGGACACTTGGCGTGCTTTTTATTGCCTTTTTCCCTACCACATATCTTAATCACCATAGGTACCATTCAAAAGCTTAACCACTCAAAATTCATCCTGTGGAAACCATTTTGAAATTGGACATTGTGATACCATGGGAACAGTACTTTAATCCTTTTAGCTGCTATTTTTCTATCAATTTCAGAGTCTAGATTATTTTGTCAGATATATATTTAGTATTAAAAGTTTAGTTCATTTGGTTTACAGTCAAAAAAAACTTGTATAACCTTTTCGAAAAGCTTGATTCTGTGTCTAATGCTGTGTACACACTAAAAGATTTTTGAAAACGTATTCGATTTTCAAAGCGAGAGAGACCACACACAAGGATAAAAAAAAACAAAAACCTAGATTTAACTGTTTTGCTTCTATAGTGTGTGGTGTACCATGATATGACAAAGACAGCACACCACACAAGAACAGATTTTCAACCAGAGTCAGTGTTGCCAGATTGGAAAAGTCCAAGTATCATACCAGAAGCTCAAATTATCATATTTGGAAGAAAATTATCGTACATGACTTTTTATATGTTTTGATCTGAGCTGCTGTATAGATAAATTAACTAAATTAATAACTAATGATTTTTTTCAATGGAATGACTCAATACTGAACTTATTTAAGTTGGACAATCACACTGTTTTCTTCTAGAGCTGCTGTACAGCCAAAATTATGTTCCCTCTATCACTGTAAAGCTACTTTGACACAATAAATGAACAAGTTGACTTGACGAGTCAAACGTACAGAATACAGCTATTTATCTAGACCAACAACTTTTTGAAACGACCTGCAAATTACCTCAATAGATAAATAACTAGGTGTACCTTAGTGGGAAACAACTGACCTAACTTAGCGCCGCAACAGTAACGTTAACTTGTGCTCATGAGAGTTGTTCTCCGCAATGATTGGCCGAGAAAACATAACGTGAGATGAGATGGGCGTTCCAGCTAGATCAATGAGTATAAGCCCTATGATTACAATGACCATCATTTGAGTGTCACAAAATTCTGAAATTATCGTACATTATGGGATTTTTTCATTATTGATCATACAGAGGTCAAAATTATCGCACAAATACGATAATTATCATACATCTGGCAACACTGACCAGAGTCCCGACTGTAAACACAGGACATCTCGCAAAATCTCTCGAGACTTCAGAATAAACATGACGGACAATAGGCAGGAAGAAATTGTGATGATAGTGTTTTGGTATGTTTTACAGGACACATTGTATAAACTGTCTCACAGATCAACAAGTTCTCTGCTGTCCAAATCCATTTAACTTTGTGCTGCGCCATGACTGCATTTGTTATGCTTCTGTCTTCGGTCAGCTCCAGGGTTGCCAGGTTTTCACAACAAAACCCACCCAATTGATACTCAAAAGTAGCCCAATCGCATTTCAGGGGTGGTCTGCTGGTAAAAATCACGTTCAGGGGGGTAAAATCCGCATTTTGGCGGGGTTCCCCTGGTTAAATTTGCATTCCAGGAGCTGAATATCAAGTTATTTGGAGTCGTTTCAACACGTGGACATGAAAAACAACCCGCGGCAACAATGTAAAAGTAGCCCAAGTCCGCGTTTTTCCCGCAACACTGGTCGGCTCGCTTTCTGATTGGATATTGTTTAGTTTCACAATATAATCGGTTCAATTCAGATCTAAGATGATCAAATGTAAAGGTTAACAATATTCAATATTTCTCTGTTTCAGCGCAATCAGAATATGACTATGACTATATCATAAAAGAGCCCAAAAACTGCACCACATCTGAATCCATTATTGGAGGCACGGTGGAGTATTCAAATGGCGGTGTTGAAGGTAGTCTGCTAATTTATCGCTGCAGGGATGGATCTGAACCTTATCCAATCAGCCAAAAAGTCTGCAGCTCTGACGGACAATGGGAGCCTAAGATATCCAGGGTCAAATGTGAAGGTAAACTTTAAAGAGGCAACATCCCATACAAGTAAAGTATTGGATACCAATACAGGCTTAATGAAATATGTGTGGGCTTTGAGACTAGAAACATGAGGTTTGTTACTTTCACAGCACCAACTTTTGCCCCAAATTGCATCAGACTGTACATGCAAAAGAATTGTGCCAACAACAATAACAAAAAAAAAAAACATCAGAAATGGTTTACATTTTTCTTTGTTTTCTTTACACATCACATATCTCATATTTCAAGCATGATTTTCACTGACACAGTTGTCTCTCTTGTTGCAAACTATAGTGAGTTTTAAAAAACGTATTAATTTATTGCTTAAATTCTTAATTGTGGTGTAAATAATGCCACAACTATGGGTCTTTTATCATCAATAATCACTTAAATTTCTCAATTGATGTGGGCAGATAGCAAGGAACATCATCCTCATTTGTATCGTACACCTGAAACTAAATTGTACAGCATAAACAAGCCGACATTGACAATGGTAAAGGGAACCATATCATGACTGTATTGTAGTTAGACCTAGTCTACATTGTAAAAAGATACTATGCATAAATAACTTATTTTTCAGTTCTATTTTGCACTAAAAAATTAGCTTCCAGTGTCATTTAATTCTAGGATTACTATGAATTGAATCTGTGTATTGTAGAAACAAGTGATTATGGAGATTATGAGGAACCACAGAAGAACTGCTCTTTGGAAGTGTCCATAAAGGGAGGAAATGTGTCCTACTCCAATGAGGGTTTGGAGGGAAGCGTGCTGACCTATCACTGCAAGGAAGGACAATACCCTTTTCCGACAATGCAAAGAGTCTGTGACAGAGATGGCCAATGGTCAGCCATGAGACTTCCAAATGGAAAGAGAACACTCAATGCTGTGTGCAAGGGTACCTTCTTCCTATATATATATACACATATGCACTTTTTTACTGTTTGCTTAACCCTGGGTCATCATTCTTTTTAACACTCTGAGTAAAAACAAAGTTTCAGACTTTTATTATGTATTTTAATTGAGGGTTAGCACTACTAATGCTGGGGTATAAAACCAAGTTCTAAAGCATAGGATCAGAAATATATCTGTCCAGCTCATGTGCAAGAGTCATTAATTAAATAGTCTGCATGCTCTCTTTGTCCAACCAATAATATTCATAAATTTGCAAATATGAATTATGCTGGAATTTACAAATGTACAGTGTTTAACCACAGAGCAAAAACAAATGGTGTTACATGAACACCTCTACACTCTCAGAAAATATAGTACATAATTGTACCTTTAGCGGTACAATGGCTTCTCACTGGGGCTGTACCCTTGGCATATGCTTGGGAACATATATGTACCTTTTTGGCCCCAAAAAGGGGTCAAAAAGGTACATATATGGACTCCTACTGTACCCCTATTTCTGACAGTGTAGGTGTATATATATGAGTCTCACCCACAGGTGTTAAACTCTAATCAATTAAGTTAACTTTACAAGTGATGATTGGCCTTTAGCGATGACACTACTCTCCTACTGAAGGAGAGAGGATGAACATGAACAGAAAAAAAAAACTAGACACACTAGACTATTTCCAATTTTTTACTGATTTTAAAACTGTGGGAGACCACAGACATAAGGGCCGTTTCAACCAATTTCTAGCTTTATAATCCTCCAAATGCACACACTAGAAGATCCGTCCGGACCGCAAGACCACACACCTGTTGATTGTAGTAACATTTTCACAGTGAGACAAGATCTCACACAGACTTGCAAGATCAAACGTGACTTGAGAAGAAAAACAAATGGAGGACAATCGACATCATCAGCTGGTTCTCCTGAACAATATGGGTGATCATCTTTCTCAATACTCCACTTGCATGGTATGTTTGTGGCTGGAAAGTTTCATCTAGAAGCATGCAACATGAAGCTTACTCGCTGTCATTGGCTATCGCGATATCACGTCTGATCAAGACAAGATTTGGGATCGTGTGGGCTCGACGTGTTCGGGAGCAGTAAAATAATAGTAATGACACCACACAATTGAGGATTTTTTGGACAAAAAGTCAGTTGTGAGAAGCCTCGAATCGGGCCACACACCCCAGATCATTGGGTGCTGCAAATCAGGCCCAAAATCGGGCTTAAAATCTTCAAAAGTGTAGCCAGCCTTAGATGGAAATCAACTGCAAATAAAAAACACCTTAGATGTAACTAATTAAAACTCTTAATTTCTCTGAATATGATTCGTAGAGGTTTAGCTTTATTGAACATTGCTGATGTTGTTTCATTGATTTCACTTGGCATCACCATTATGGTGATTAGTGTTACATTTGGTTGGGTAGCTTGACTTTGATTATTAGTTCGAGTCTCAGTACTGGCAGGAAATCATTACCCACAACTGAGTACTGATGGGAAGTCTGGTTCAAACCAGTTCTTTCGGACAGTTCGTTCAATGAACCAGTTAAAAATAAGGTATCACCGGTTCTTTTACGTCCTCACATAATGGCATCATTTCTATCTTCCAGGTGCATGAAAATACATTCAAACACATTCGAATACAGTAATGTGTAATCATGACTTCAGTTAAATAATAATAATAATTGTTATCATCTTGGATAAGTATCTTGCATTTACGTTTTGCAAAAGCACACAATACAGGCACATGGTGTGCAAACACAATGTTTTATATGTCTTAAAGATATAAAGTAAATAAACTAGTCTTCATCAACTTTACTGAAACCATCCAGCTCATAAAGCTTAAAATATACCGTGCATACAGAATAGTAAATAGTAAAATTAATTTATGTTTTGACTGAACAGTTGCATGTTCATGTTAAAATGTTGTTTAATAAAACTAGTTGCATTTGAATTTTCCAGTACGTTTTATTTGTTATTAAATAAAATTACATTTCGCCAAATTCACCCCCCATTCAATTCCTCGGTCCCCCCCATGCTCATGGTGTGGCGACCAGTGCGGGCGAGAGCCGTGAGGGAACGGCGCGAGGCCGGTGACGCAAGTGATAACAAGCATCACCTGGGAGGCGCACCGGCCTTGAGTCTCTCACGGAGGAGCTCCGGGAGCATAAAAGGAGGAGCAACGACCGTGGAGGACGAGAGAGGACCAGGCCTGGACTTTATTTTATGTTTTGTTATGTTTGTGTGGCCGGCAGACGTCCGCGAGGGTCTGCCGGCATTACTTTCGTTTTGTTCTTTGTTTATTTTATATTAAAGTTTGTTTGAACGTTCGCCGGTTCCCGCCTCCTTCTTCCCACATCCACTGAACGTGTTACACATGGTATCAGAACAGCATCAGTTATCTGAATGAAACAGTTCAGTTCAGACGCGGTGCTATCACGCATGCTCAGTAACTCCAGCTGATCGTTCTCAGTATCGAATGTGTCCGAAAGAAACGGTCCTCGGTTCTGTACTGGTGATTCGAGAACTGCTCTAACTGGTTCTTGACTCGAGGACCTCTGTAGTAGTAGGTGTGCTGAGCTCAGAACTGCTGTTGACAAAAAAAGTCAAAGCCTGTATCAAGTATATTTAATACATTTCTACTATTTTGATTAACACATTATAAACACTTTAAACACCTTGGCAAAAGTTTATGCATTTATTTAATATTACTTAGAAATTAAATAAACTGTTCATGAAAATATCATGCATTATTGATAAAACAAATAAATATGGTTTTACAGTCCATTAATCGTGTTTCCAATCTTTAAAATAATAGGCCTACAGTAATTGTGTGATAAACATGTTTCCAATGTGGTTTATATTGTTACACTTTATGCTCATCCTTCTGAAGAAATTACAAACATGCTCAGCTCATCGGTTTATCGGTTCTCAGTATCGAACGTGACTGAAAGAAACAGTTCTCGGTTCTGTACTGGTGATTCGAGAACCGTACATTCAGTAGTACATGCATGCTCAGTATCAGCAGCTCGTTCTCATCAGTTCTCTCAGCACAGCATGTGTTCATGCTGTGTGTTTGAGTTACTGGAGTAACTATACGCCGGAATGTTAGTTTATTTCAGGTCAGAGACTGTCAGGAATGTCCGAAAGTGAGTAACTTTAAAAAAAATTGTGGATCAGTGCTGACTTGAGATGCAAACTGTTTGGAATTGTTCAGTTCGATTTGGTGAACTGGTTTGACCGGTTAACTAAAAAGAACCGGTTAAAAAGAACAATTTGTTCACGAACCGGACATCACTACAACTGAGGTGCCCTTGAGCAAGAAACCGAACCCCCAATTGCTCCCTGGCCACTGCAGCAAAAATGGCTGCCCACCACTCTGTGTGTGCATTCAATACTCAATGCTGTGTGTGTGCACTTGCATGGGTGAAATGCAGAGCATGGTTTCTGAGTGTGGGACACCATACTTGGCCACGTCACATTTCACTTTTTTTTCAATTTTCACTATTAACTAATGACTTTTGCCTCAATAAACTCCCAAATACTGCTTCGTAATAGTAAGGTAGTTTTTACATTTAGGAATTGGGTAGGATTATTGATGTAGAATATGGTCATGCAGAATAAGGCATTAAAGGGTTAATTTTCAGAACACAAATTAATATATTTTTGATCAGATCCGCTGGCTCAGTGAGGCCTCCATTGTCAGCAAGATGATTAACACTTTAGTAGCTTTCTGGGCATATTTAAAACAGTTCATGTGACTACAGTGGTTGAACCTTAATGTTATGAAGCGACGAGAATACTTTTTTGTGTGCCAAAAAAAAAAAGACTTTATTCAACAATATGTCATGATGGCCGATTTCAAAACACTGCTTCATGAAGCTTTGAAGCTTTATGAATCTTTTGTTTTCAATCAGTGGTTCGGAGCGTGTATCAAACTGCCAAAGTCACGTGATTTCAGTAAACAGGGCTTCATAACATTAAGGTTGAACCACTGTAGTCACATGAACTGTTTTAAATATATCTTTAGTAGCTTTTATAGCTTTTATAAGTTTTATAAATTTGTAGATATTTTTAATGAAAAATTTATTTATTTATTTATTTTTGGCCTGATTAACCAGGCTCTTCATTAAACACGTCCTACAATTTAATAAAATAACATATTACAGAGACGCTTCATATTTAATGACGATTTGTTAATTTCATTTAATAGATTATACTTTCAATAATACAGGTGCATTTGGTTTACACTGTTTTGACCAGGAGGCGTCATCTGTGGGGCATTCGAAACAATCATTTTGCAATTCAAAGTTTCAAAAAACGTAATTTCTCTCATCAATAGTTGTGATGAAATACTACTTCTGAAGTATATAACATTTTGCCAGATTTTTGCTTAGACATCAGCACTTGTTATACATAACCTAACAATGTTTGTAGACAAATCAAAAGATCCATGCCATTGTTGAGTTTGGCACTATGCTGGTACCCAGCATGCATATTGTGTTTGTTAAAACAGTTGCAATGGCTAAACTAAAAATAATTCACCATAAATCAATGTCCAAGTGCCCTACTGAAGGGAACACTGATCGCCATATGGTGACTTCACATTTCAATCTAGTTAAACTCTAACTAGATTGAAACCTTAAACTCTAAACAGCTTTTACATCCAAACTTGCTTTTAATAGGTGTCATCACTAATGGCCAATCATCACTTGTAAAGTAAACCTAATTGATTAGTTAACTGCCTGGATAATTCAACATTTAGCACTACAAAGAGTAGATCAAGTGTTAGTTTTTAACACCTGTGTGTGAGACTCATATTTATACCATAGGTGTTCGTTTAACACGGCTGATTTTGCTGTGCTTGAATAATTCCTCATCTAGGGTAAAGATTAAACAGTGTGAAACATGGGGAAAAAAAGATAACCGAAGATTCTGTGAAGCCAGGGTTAACAATTTTAAGCATGAAAAGCTCTACTGACTGATTGTTTGGTTTCCATGTTAAGCACCCATGTTTCTGTCTCACTCTTAGAGATTCTTTGTCCTGCTCAACTTCAGCTTGACAACGGGCAATTCTGGCCGAGGAAACAGTGGTTCAAGTTTGGAGAAAAACAGACCTTTTCATGTCATGATGGATTTGATTTGTTCGGATCTGCTGAGCGAAACTGCACTCAATGGGGTGGATGGACTGGTGCAACGCCAGTGTGTGATGACCACTGTAAGCGTTTATATTCCTTTGGATCCAAACATATACTCTTATTTGTAACATTAAATGGTCCATTTTATGCTCATTAACAGGTTCATAATTTTGTTAAGAGGGCCTACTAGAAGAGTTTTACTTGAATTAATGTTCAGTTTTTATTATTATGGTCTTTTAACTACATTTGTTTGAGGGCGAGCCAAAGTAGCAGAATGTGGACATAATGCAAATATGTTTCATGGTAATGTGTCCACATCACAAAAATAATGGCAAGTATGGTAAGCCATTTTGACTTTTATTCACATCTCAGGATATGAATTCTTGATATCAACAATTCAATTGTTGATATCAGGAATTACATTTCCACTAGTAACAATGTTACTTCTTGATATCAACATTTGAATTTCCACTAGTAAAAACTAGAATTCTTGATATCTGTAATTGTATTTTCACTAGTGAAACGTCACCATAGTCTCCCATTCAAATTCAATTGTTGATATCAAGAACTGAGTTCTTACTAGTTGAAATCCCAATTTCACATATCAGAAATAAAATTCTTACTAGTAAAAATCGTAATTTTTTATATAAATTATTACATTGCTACCAGTAAAATGCAAATTTTTGATATCAAGAATTCAATTGTCACTAGTTGAAATGTCCGTTCTTGATATCAACAATTGAATTGCTACTAGTAAAAATGTTCATTTATGACATCTGAAAATGTATTTGTTATGATATAGACACGGAGGCAGAGATAAAAGCAATCCAGGTGAGTTTATTGGAACAATATGTGGAACACAGAGTGATAATGGCTGTTATCAGGTTCTTGAGAGATGAATATAAAGTAATACTGTCCTTGTGTGGTTTGTGGATCCAGGAGTTGAGCTGAGATGGAGGGAGACGTTGGAGACACTCACACACACAGAAGGGTAAGCACACGAAGGGACCAGGAGACGAAGAAGATGAAGGAGATCGCTGGAGCAGGTAAGTATGTTGAAGGGGAGTCCTTAAGGTAAGCATATACATGGCGTAGTGCAAACGAGACCGGACAGTGAGTGTGTGTGAGAGTGATGGCTTTGTAGTGCTGGTGATTGCAGAGTGAATGAGGTGCAGGTGGCGGTGATTAATAAGCTGGTGATTGAGTGCGTGGGTACTGTGGTGAGGTGGAGCCTGGCGTGTCTGTGACAGTACCCCCCCTCCCACGGCCCGCTCCTGAGGGCCGCGGACCCCGACGTCGTGGTGGTCTTCCCCTGGGTCGCGGGGCAGGTCTGTCTGGATGGTTGGTATGGAAGTTCTGTAACAGAAGAGGATCAAGGATATCATTCCTGGGAACCCATGAGCGTTCTTCGGGACCATAGTCCTCCCAGTCCACGAGGTACTCGAGTTTACCACCACGGCGCCGGGAATCCAAGATCTCGTGGACCACGTAGGCTGTGCCGTCCTCTAGGAGAAGTGGAAGGGGGGGCTCGGCGGCTGCCACGTCAGGCTCTGTGGAGGGAACAACAGAAGGGTGGTGAGGTTTGAGTAGAGATACGTGAAATGTAGGATGGATTCTACTATACTGTGCCGGGAGTTGGAGACGATAGGTGACGGGGTTGATCTGCCGAAGGATAGTGAACGGGCCAATGAAGCGGGGACTCAGCTTTTTGCAGGGCAGACGCATCCTGATGTCCCGGAAGTATATAACATTTTGCCAGATTTTTGCTTAGACATCAGCACTTGTTATACATAACCTAACAATGTTTGTAGACAAATCAAAAGATCCATGCCATTGTTGAGTTTGGCACTATGCTGGTACCCAGCATGCATATTGTGTTTGTTAAAACAGTTGCAATGGCTAAACTAAAAATAATTCACCATAAATCAATGTCCAAGTGCCCTACTGAAGGGAACACTGATCGCCATATGGTGACTTCACATTTCAATCTAGTTAAACTCTAACTAGATTGAAACCTTAAACTCTAAACAGCTTTTACATCCAAACTTGCTTTTAATAGGTGTCATCACTAATGGCCAATCATCACTTGTAAAGTAAACCTAATTGATTAGTTAACTGCCTGGATAATTCAACATTTAGCACTACAAAGAGTAGATCAAGTGTTAGTTTTTAACACCTGTGTGTGAGACTCATATTTATACCATAGGTGTTCGTTTAACACGGCTGATTTTGCTGTGCTTGAATAATTCCTCATCTAGGGTAAAGATTAAACAGTGTGAAACATGGGGAAAAAAAGATAACCGAAGATTCTGTGAAGCCAGGGTTAACAATTTTAAGCATGAAAAGCTCTACTGACTGATTGTTTGGTTTCCATGTTAAGCACCCATGTTTCTGTCTCACTCTTAGAGATTCTTTGTCCTGCTCAACTTCAGCTTGACAACGGGCAATTCTGGCCGAGGAAACAGTGGTTCAAGTTTGGAGAAAAACAGACCTTTTCATGTCATGATGGATTTGATTTGTTCGGATCTGCTGAGCGAAACTGCACTCAATGGGGTGGATGGACTGGTGCAACGCCAGTGTGTGATGACCACTGTAAGCGTTTATATTCCTTTGGATCCAAACATATACTCTTATTTGTAACATTAAATGGTCCATTTTATGCTCATTAACAGGTTCATAATTTTGTTAAGAGGGCCTACTAGAAGAGTTTTACTTGAATTAATGTTCAGTTTTTATTATTATGGTCTTTTAACTACATTTGTTTGAGGGCGAGCCAAAGTAGCAGAATGTGGACATAATGCAAATATGTTTCATGGTAATGTGTCCACATCACAAAAATAATGGCAAGTATGGTAAGCCATTTTGACTTTTATTCACATCTCAGGATATGAATTCTTGATATCAACAATTCAATTGTTGATATCAGGAATTACATTTCCACTAGTAACAATGTTACTTCTTGATATCAACATTTGAATTTCCACTAGTAAAAACTAGAATTCTTGATATCTGTAATTGTATTTTCACTAGTGAAACGTCACCATAGTCTCCCATTCAAATTCAATTGTTGATATCAAGAACTGAGTTCTTACTAGTTGAAATCCCAATTTCACATATCAGAAATAAAATTCTTACTAGTAAAAATCGTAATTTTTTATATAAATTATTACATTGCTACCAGTAAAATGCAAATTTTTGATATCAAGAATTCAATTGTCACTAGTTGAAATGTCCGTTCTTGATATCAACAATTGAATTGCTACTAGTAAAAATGTTCATTTATGACATCTGAAAATGTATTTGTTATGATATAGACACGGAGGCAGAGATAAAAGCAATCCAGGTGAGTTTATTGGAACAATATGTGGAACACAGAGTGATAATGGCTGTTATCAGGTTCTTGAGAGATGAATATAAAGTAATACTGTCCTTGTGTGGTTTGTGGATCCAGGAGTTGAGCTGAGATGGAGGGAGACGTTGGAGACACTCACACACACAGAAGGGTAAGCACACGAAGGGACCAGGAGACGAAGAAGATGAAGGAGATCGCTGGAGCAGGTAAGTATGTTGAAGGGGAGTCCTTAAGGTAAGCATATACATGGCGTAGTGCAAACGAGACCGGACAGTGAGTGTGTGTGAGAGTGATGGCTTTGTAGTGCTGGTGATTGCAGAGTGAATGAGGTGCAGGTGGCGGTGATTAATAAGCTGGTGATTGAGTGCGTGGGTACTGTGGTGAGGTGGAGCCTGGCGTGTCTGTGACAGTACCCCCTCCCACGGCCCGCTCCTGAGGGCCGCGGACCCCGACGTCGTGGTGGTCTTCCCCTGGGTCGCGGGGCAGGTCTGTCTGGATGGTTGGTATGGAAGTTCTGTAACAGAAGAGGATCAAGGATATCATTCCTGGGAACCCATGAGCGTTCTTCGGGACCATAGTCCTCCCAGTCCACGAGGTACTCGAGTTTACCACCACGGCGCCGGGAATCCAAGATCTCGTGGACCACGTAGGCTGTGCCGTCCTCTAGGAGAAGTGGAAGGGGGGGCTCGGCGGCTGCCACGTCAGGCTCTGTGGAGGGAACAACAGAAGGGTGGTGAGGTTTGAGTAGAGATACGTGAAATGTAGGATGGATTCTACTATACTGTGCCGGGAGTTGGAGACGATAGGTGACGGGGTTGATCTGCCGAAGGATAGTGAACGGGCCAATGAAGCGGGGACTCAGCTTTTTGCAGGGCAGACGCATCCTGATGTCCCGGGTGGACAGCCAGACCTTCTGCCCCGGCTGGTAGACAGGAGCCTCGGAGCGTCGAAGGTCGGCTGCCATCTTGCGTCTGCGCAGGGCCCTCTGCAGCTGGTGGTGAGCTGAGTCCCACACCCTCTCGCTCTCCCGGAACCAGTAGTCGACTGCCGGAACGTTGGAGGGTTCCCCGTCCCAGGGGAACATCGGGGGTTGGTAGCCGAGTACGCACTGGAAGGGTGTTAGTCCCGTTGAGGCTTGGCGGAGAGAGTTTTGTGCGTACTCGGCCCAACCCAGGTACTGGTTCCAGGAGTTCTGGTGGCCGTGACAGAAGGTACGCAGGAAGCGGCCGATCTCCTGGATCTTCCGTTCCGTCTGCCCGTTCGACTGAGGATGGTATCCAGACGATAGGCTGACGGTCACACCCAGGAGGGAGAAGAAGGCTTTCCAGACGTGTGAGACAAACTGGGGTCCTCTGTCGGAGACGATGTCTTCAGGTAATCCATAATAGCGAAAAACATGATTAAACATTAGTTCTGCGGTGGCCATGGCGGTAGGTAGACCCTCCAGGGGTATCAGACGGCAGGACTTTGAGAAGCGGTCCACCACCACCAGGATGCATGTGTGACCGTCAGACTCGGGGAGATCGGTGACGAAGTCCACTCCCAGGTGTGACCAGGGTCTCTCAGGAACGGGCAGAGGAAAGAGCTTGCCGGTGGGAAGATGGCGTGGGCTCTTGGAGATGGCACACTCCCTGCAGCCCTGCACGTACCTCCTGACGTCGTTGGCCATGTTGGGCCACCAGAAGCGTTGTTTGAGCAACGAGAGGGTCTCCTTGACCCCCGTAGTTGACCTCCGCCGGGTTGAGCTTGCGGGAGAAGAAGGCGCATGGATGGAGTCTACTTGGTGTCCCCTGCTGCTGTGAAAGGACCGCTCCCACTCCGGTGGTAGATGCGTCCACCTCTACTATGAACGGGAGGTCCGGGTTAGGGTGGACGAGGAGGGGAGCGGTGGTGAAGGCCTTCTTCAGGGTCTCAAAGGCGTCGGTGGCTAATGGAGACCAGGACAGAGACTTGGGCTGGTGACGGAGGAGGTTGGTGAGTGGACTGACGATTGTGCTGTAGTTTTTGATGAACCGGCGATAGAAATTGGAGAAACCTAGGAATCTTTGGAGTTCTTTGATGGTGGTAGGAGTGGGCCAGGACTGTATGGCGGAGACCTTCCCCTCGTCCATCCGGATGCCACTGTGATCAATCACGTACCCCAGGAACTGGACGGAGGGTTGGTGGAATGAGCATTTTTCAGCCTTGAGGAAGAGATGGAA
Source organism: Chanodichthys erythropterus (assembly GCF_024489055.1). Taxonomy (NCBI): domain Eukaryota; kingdom Metazoa; phylum Chordata; class Actinopteri; order Cypriniformes; family Xenocyprididae; genus Chanodichthys; species Chanodichthys erythropterus. The sequence goes on from NC_090237.1 coordinate 40,421,260, forward strand.
CTGCCGTAAGCGCTGGAGGACCTCCGCAACGTGGTGGCGATGTTCGGCCAAGCTCCGGGAGTAGATGAGGATGTCATCTATATAAACCAGAACGGACTTATGGAGAAACTCCCGGAGCACCTCGTGGATGAAATCCTGGAATACGGAGGGGGCGTTGACCAGGCCATACGGCATCACGAGGTACTCGTAGTGTCCAGTGGGCGTGACGAAGGCGGTCTTCCACTCGTCCCCCTCACGTATCCGGATGAGGTTATACGCGCTGCGGAGGTCCAACTTGGTGAACACAGTGGCACCGCGGAGATGTTCCAGGGCCGCTGGGACGAGGGGAAGTGGATATCGGAACTTGATGGTGATCTTGTTGAGTGCACGGTAATCGATGCATGGCCTCAAGCCTCCGTCCTTCTTTGCCACGAAGAAGAAGCTTGAAGCAGCAGGGGAAGTAGACGGGCGGATGTAACCTTGTTCGAGTGCCTCCTTGATGTATTCCTCCATGGCCTTCTCCTCCGGTATGGACAGGGGGTATATGCGTCCCCTGGGCACTGGTTCACCCGGCAGCAGATCGATGGCGCAGTCCCATGGCCGGTGTGGAGGAAGCTTGGAGGCGCGTTGCGGGCAGAAGACGTCGCTGAAGGGGGCGTAGTCAGGGGGAACATCCACGGAGCGCTTCTCAACAGGGCTCTCGATGGACGTGGCATTCACGAGAAGAGACTTGGAGAGTGGAGGTTTTGGAACAGGAAGCGCTGGGAAGCAGTCTGGGAAGCAGTGATCGCCCCACTTCAGGACTTCGCCCGTGCGCCAGGAGATGTTGGGGTTGTGTTGTTCCAGCCACGGGCGCCCTAGAACCACGTCAGCGGTGGATTCCTCCAGAACCAGCAAATGGATGTGTTCAGTGTGCAGGATACCGATGCTGAGTTGTAGTGGACCCACGCAGTGACGGATGTGTCTGCGGCTTAGGGGTTTGCCCGTGATGGAGTGGATTTGATAGCTCGTCGGTGAAGGAGAGATCTTAAGGTTGAGTTGTCTACAGAGGGTGCCTGAGATGAAGTTTCCGGCTGACCCTGAATCAAGGAGCGCCACCACTGGAACAGAGATGTTAGCAGCAGTAAGGGTTACAGTTGTAGTGAGTGGTTTCATTTTCTGAATGGAGGGAAATATTGCACTCACCACGGGTCGAGGAGGACGGATTGGGCATGTGGAGAGATTATGCCCCATTGTTCCGCAATAGAGACAGAGATTCAGGGCCAGCCTTCTTTGTCTTTCGTTAGGGGTGAGACGAGAGTGATCAATTTGCATGGGTTCGTTGGCTGGTTCTGGGGAGCTGACGGGTTCGGACCGACGGAGGAGGTTAGTGGTGGATGACTGGCCCTGGTGTTCTTGAATGCACGACTGCATACGGGACCCCACGCGGATGGCGAGTTGGATGAAGCGTTCTAATCCCATGGAGTCCTCGTATGCAGCGAGATGCAGCCGCACGGAGGGTTCCAGCCCCTGACGGAACGTGGTGATGAGGGCTTGCTCGTTCCATCCGCTGGTGGCGGCTAGCGTTCGAAACTGCAAGGCATATTCGTTAACAGATAGGTTTCTTTGCTTTAGATTATAAAGTTTCTCACCAGTCGAGGAATCAGTCAGAGGTTTCCCGAATACTTCCCGGAAGTGGGAGACGAACGCCGAATAGGATTGGACGACTGGGCCTTTCTGGGTCCACAACGAATCTGCCCATTGCAGAGCCTTCCCTTGCAGTTGTGAAATAATGAACGCTATTTTAGCCGTGTCTGTGGTGTAGAGGTGCGGCTGCATCTCCAGGACCAGCTCACATTGGAGAAGAAATCCGCTGCATTCCTCCGCCGATCCAGAGTAGGGCGCCGGTTTGGCCATGGGACTGGCGGTGAATGCAGGTGAAGGAGTGGTGCTGGTGGGTGCGGAGACAGCCGTGTTGTGGGATGACGATGTTGAGGGCTGTGGTGTGAGTGCTCGACGCAGCACGTCCACGAGTTCCTGGAATGGATCGTTTGTACTCATGCCGTTAGTTGTTATGGTCCGGTCTTCTGTTATGATATAGACACGGAGGCAGAGATAAAAGCAATCCAGGTGAGTTTATTGGAACAATATGTGGAACACAGAGTGATAATGGCTGTTATCAGGTTCTTGAGAGATGAATATAAAGTAATACTGTCCTTGTGTGGTTTGTGGATCCAGGAGTTGAGCTGAGATGGAGGGAGACGTTGGAGACACTCACACACACAGAAGGGTAAGCACACGAAGGGACCAGGAGACGAAGAAGATGAAGGAGATCGCTGGAGCAGGTAAGTATGTTGAAGGGGAGTCCTTAAGGTAAGCATATACATGGCGTAGTGCAAACGAGACCGGACAGTGAGTGTGTGTGAGAGTGATGGCTTTGTAGTGCTGGTGATTGCAGAGTGAATGAGGTGCAGGTGGCGGTGATTAATAAGCTGGTGATTGAGTGCGTGGGTACTGTGGTGAGGTGGAGCCTGGCGTGTCTGTGACAGTATTTCTGATGTCAATATAATTTCAGATATTTAAAATGGCTTTCTTACTAGTAACAATCACATTCATGATATCAGAAACTAACATTGTCACTAGTGACAATCAAATTATTGATATCAAAAATTAACATTGTTACTAGTAGCAATTCAACTGTTTAAATCAAGAACTGACATTTCAACTAGTGACAATTGCATTTGCATTTTTAATAGTAAGAATTGTATTTCTGATATGTGAAATTAGAATTTCAACTAGTAAGAAATCAGTTCTTGATATCAACAATTGAATTTGAATGGCAGCCTATGGTGACGTTTCACTAGTGAAAATACAATTACAGATATCAAGAATTCTAGTTTTTACTAGTGGAAATGTAATTCTTGATATCAAAAATTAGCATTTTAAGTAGTGAAAATTGAATTGTTGATATCAAAAATTAACTTACTAGTGGAAATGTAATTCCTGATATCAAGAATTATCAGTGAAAACTGAATTGTTGATATCAAGAAAATATAAATGTATATAATTATAAATGTATGTATCATGTGTTTCTTGTTCCAGCTGAGGACTGCAAAAACCCAGGGGTCCCTCCAGGGGCCTCACGTTCTGGGGAACGCTTCCGTATTGGAGACAGAGTGCGGTATCTGTGTCAGCTAGGTCTAGATATGCTTGGCCCATCTGAAAGAAAATGTTTGGATTCAAAGGAATGGAGTGGGACAGAACCACGCTGCTATGGTCAGTCAAGGAAAGCAACATTTTATTTACACAATGTAGTGAGACTGACTCAATTTTTTTATTTTATTTTTTTCAGCTCAGTACTCATTTGATCAACCAGATATTGTTGCTCAGGCTTTAGGAGGATCTCTGACTGCAGTTATGGATGTGTCACACCCTGACTTCAAAAAGAAAGGTGAAAAAAGACATTTTTAAAACATAATATTCTTGTACACAAGTAAGGAACATTAATCTTTGCTTTTTTTGTTTGTTTGTTTGCTTTTTTATTGCGCAATCACTAGGACAATATTTGGGTAGGACTGTTAGGGTTGAAGAAGGTCGGCTGAATGTCTTCATCCTTTTGGACACATCAGGAAGCATTTCACCAGAGAGTTTTAAAATGGCAAAAACTGCCATTACTGAACTTGTCCGTAAGGTGTGTATTTGTAAAACATTTAATTAATTTATTTATTTATTTTTTTGTTTGTTTGTTTTTTGCAAACTGTACAATTAAAAAAAGCTGTAAATTAAACATGTTAATATATTTATTTAAAATAACATGTTAAACTTATTTATATGTGTTCTCTAAAACAGCTAGATGTAAATAGACAATAACCACAATGGTAGTTGAAGAAACTCAGGCTTTGTCAACTCGAAACTAATCCTGTAGCCCTGAGTTTCTTCAACTACCATTGTGGTTATTGTCCATTTCTTGGACAATTGATTTAGAAAACTCAAATAAATCGACTTCCTATTGGTATCGGCAATTTGACACTACCTGTCTTCTGTGTTCTCTCAGCTTGGCCATCCACATAAACCAATCACATTTTGATGATGCAGAAGACACAAGCCTATGGGCTTCAGCATCACCACCAATGTGATAGATTCAGAAGTGTCAAGAAACTATGAAACCTCATTCAGCAGTTAAAGAATTAGTCCACTTTAAAATTAAAATTTCTTGATCATTTACTCACCCCCATGTCATCCAAGATGTTTGTCTTTTGCATGACCTTTCCAACATGATTACGTATTTGAGAGTGCCAGCTTAGGGTGGACAGTGAAATTAACCAATTGAAATGGATTTATTTCATTCAAATATTACTGAAGGTTCATTGTGCTTAACTCTTTCCCCGCCATTGACAGAATTTTCCAGCAATCCATGTTTTTAATGTTATACAGTAGAGGGTGCTATTACACATCTTCTGAAAGAGTACAGAATCTCTGGTTCAAAACACAGGTGAAGAAAATGTTGAAACAAGCGATAGACACTACGTTCCATTCAGAAGGGCTCATCCCTATGCCCTAATCCCTTCAAAGGGTTTACCTTTCGGAGTGAGAGCTTCAAAGGGATGAAGGGTGTAGGGGTAAAAAAACTCTTTTTTTGGAACGCACTTCTGCATCATCTTAACGAGACAATCAAGGAAGTGCCTTCGTCACACATTTTGTGCATTTGCGCATGCATTTTGTTTAATGCTAGTTTATTTATTTACATTAAAGGGTTAGTTCACCCAAAAATTTAAATTCTGTCATTTATTACTTTTATTACTTTATTACGTTTCACTGTAAGAACTTCATTGATCTTCGGAACACAAATTAAGATATTTTAGTTGAAATCCGATGGCTCCGTGATGCCTTCATAGGGAGCAATGACATTTCCTCTCTCAAGATCCATTAATGTACTAAAACATATTTAAATCAGTTCATGTGAGTACAGTGGTTCAATATTAATATTATAAAGTGACGAGAATATTTTTGTTGTGGCAAAAAAAAAACTAAATAACGACTTATTTAGTGATGGCAGATTTCAAAACACTGCTTCATGAAGCATCGGAGCATAAATTAATCAGTGTATCGAATCATGATTTGGATCACGTGTCAAACTGCCAACTGCTGAAATCACGTGACTTTGGCACTCCGTACAGCAGATTCGACACACTGATTCATAACACTCGGAAGCTTCCTGAAGCAGTGTTTTGAAATAGGACATCACTATTTAAGTAGTTATTTAGTTTTTTTTTGCCACACCAAAAATATTCTCGTGGCTTTATAATATTAATATTGAAGCACTGTACTCACATGAACTGATTTAAATGTTTTTAGTACATTAATGGATCTTGAGAGAGGAAATGTCATTGCTCCCTATGAAGGCCTCACGGAGCCATCGGATTTCAACTAAAATATCTTAATTTGTATTCTGAAGATGAATGAAGGACTTACGGGTGTGGAACGACATGAGGGTGAGTAATAAATGATAGAATTTTCATTTTTGGGTGAACTAACCCTTTAAATATGTATATTGTGTCTATGTATTTGAAACATTTGAATGGACTGATAAACTGAGCTGTTAATTATTTTTGTTGGAGTACAATATCATTTTGACCATAATAATGTAGGCCTACCAACTCATATAAATATTACAGTAGAATGGAAAAATAGTATACATACATTTCTAGGTAAAATCGAACTCCCAGCCTCCTGTACCCATTCTGTGACGAAGTTGTACCCTTCGAAATCCTTCATTCTGAAGGGCCCTTTGAAGTGTTCAGTTTTGAGCACTTCGGTTTGGAGCGACCCTTCAATATGGCAGCCATGATTGTTTTCACTCCAAAGTGCCCTTCGGAGGGTGATATATCCCGTTTGGAACGCACTGAGAAGCATTTCTGACGTGTAACTAACACGTAAACTAACACGATCATCAAACAAACATTCAACAGCATATACATCTAAACTGCCTAGTGTTACTGAATGAAATGTTGAGCCCATGAACAGATACAGGACTGTGAAGGTTTGGGGTGTTGATGGACTTGATTTACTTTGTTTTTGTTCAAAATTTTATGAAACATACCCACATTCAAGTGTTTGTTAAAAAGGTGTTTTTGCACAAGATTAATATATGGAGAGATGTGTTTACAGCATTTAATCTGTTATGTTGAGATTTATAGGGTTTTTTGTTGTTGCAGTTTTGAAGGTTACTATTGTGGTGAACAGTAGAGCCTGTGGTTAGGTTAGGATAGACTGCAAAATTTGAATACTTTGTACAGTATATTGCATGATGCTTACATAAAAATATGTAGTGACAGTCTCTTTGCTAGTTATGTTACAATATAAGTTGCCCTATAATTCCTAATATAGTTCTCTTCTATAAAGGAAAAGTATGTCTGGTTTTATATCTTCCATACAACGTTTATTAACAATGAAATAACAAGGAGAGCAGTCAGCAACACATGAAAACAAAAGAGCTCTTGTCATATAACTTATTGTGATATCAATGTTAAATAAAATACAACTGTTACAATATTTTATTGAACCATAAAATGATACTTTTGTGAGGGAAAAGTTCACTATGTAGTACATCAAAATAACAGTTAATGATTATTTATATCTCAGTCTTTGAAAAGGACTGCACTATTTTTTTTAATAAAACTTAACATTCAGATTTTCCATAGTGTGGGATGAGTGTTTGAACAGTAATAGTGCACTTATAAAAATTCAAATTCATATTATAGGGAAATAGTCGAAGAGAAATAACCACCGATTTCACATGGGCCACAAAAAATGCCTGTACATTTGTTCTGCGCGCTGTTAATTGAATTGGCCTGCTCTGCATCTCTGCTTCTCACACACACATATAAATAATTCTTTAATTTCCCACCCCTGATTCTAAAGCATAAAACAGCCGTCATGTGTTTGAATCAAAATAAAGTCTTGTGCAATAATAACATGTTGTTCTTCTTCCAGCTGGATAGCTATGAAGTCCACATGAAGTTTGACATCATCTCATATGCCAGTGAGCCCAAAGAAATAGTGTCCATTACAAGCATGGATAGTCATGATATGCATTACATCTTGAAGAAATTAGACGAGTTTAAATACACAAGTATGTTCGTTGTAAAAATGTTTGTTTTTAAAATTCTGAACCATGTGTTTTACTACATCTTTATTGTAGCTTTCTTACTCCAGTTTCCAGTTTTATGAAATTTATATTTAATTTCAGGCCATGGGAATAAGAAAGGCACCAATCTGTATAAAGCCCTAGAAAGGGTGTACACTCAGCTGGGTTTCCTCAGGGAGACCAAGAGAAATCAGTTCAATGAGACTCAGAACGTCATAATCATCGCAACTGATGGTAAGACTGACCAATATACACATATACCAATATAAGACTGAACAATATATACATATATAAGACTGAACAATATATACATTAGTGTAGAATCGGCATGTGGATACATATCTGTAGATGTGGCAGTCTTGTTTCTCAACCCTGGTTTAGGGATACATAGAATAATGCAGTGTTGGGGGTCCTCCAGAACCAGGCCTATACTGTATGTCATCAAGGATGCCTCATTTCAGAAAAGTAACCATTTCATTCTAGTGTAAGAAAGAAATTATGTCTCACTAGGAATAACAATCAAGTTACTTTTCTGAAATGAGACATCCTCAATGATGTATGTGGCTGACACATGAGACCTCAATCTACCTTAAAAGGGTAGTTTACCCCCAACAAAATGTAAAAATCATGTAATCTTTTACTTATTCCCATGTTGTTTTAAACCTGTATGACTTTCTTACTCACGGGGAACATTAAAAAAAAATGGGAATCCAAACATCATTGGACTCCACTGACTTTTATTGTATGAATGAGACATTTTTCAAAATATCTCCTTTTTTTTGTTCCACAAATTATGCACAAAATATGTGAATGATCACAGAATTTTAATTTGAAGTAAACTATATAACATTACATATTTAACTACTGTACAAGCCCTCAATGTTCCTAAATATGAGCTCATCATGATTGCAGATTCTGTATGTTAAAGTAATAGCCAGTATTTTAAGCTCAGATGTTGTGAGTAATTTGAAAGCTCATTGAATGATGTACTTATTTTGCTTTTGTTTTTGTGTATATCCAGGCCACTCAAATATGGGACCCAATCCACAAACCGTTTTAGCAAAGATCCGGAGCATATTGGGCTACAAACCCAGCAGTGTAGACCACACTCAAGAGGAGCTCCTGGGTTCGTTTTACTCTAATTTGATATTAACCCTCTTTTTCTTCTCATGTAATATTGCTCAGATTTCAGTTTATTTCGAATCACTATAACTTGACAAATATCTTGTTGTCTGAAGAGGTTTAACCACTCATGTTGGTGTCTAAACGGTACAAGATGTACCTTAACCATTCACAGAGTATCTTGGTGAACCTTACCTCCCAGCAAGCAACTATAGACCCAATGTAGTCCGACTATGAGTAATCTAACCAAAATAACCTTAAATTTGGTTACGTGTCGTTTTTGCTAAAATAACTTGCGAGATGTATGACATTCCATCATGTAAGCAAAGTCAACAGTGATTACAAGGTGTTTGGTTTCATTTCTTTGACCCCAATGCGACATTCTTTGATCTTCAGTGTGTAGACTGTGTGTCTATTCTTGGGCTATGGTTAGATTAAAATTTTACTGCCCAAATTTTGCCTGGTTTGAGCCTGGACATCAGGGCTGTGTTCGGACGACTATTAGACATCCTTTAAATGCAAAATTGCTTGCTGAGCTTAGAGGTTATGCCTGCAAGATTATGTCGTGCTCCCATCCACTTCTCCAAAAGTATGTTAGAATTTGTCTGCTCACGCCTGCAACTTACACATTTTTTCAGCTCCCACCCAGAAAATGTTCCCGTAGGATTCTGTCCTACTGCCATTGGCTATTTTTTTCTCTTTTTTTCAAAAACTCTGGGTTAATGGAAAAGTCAGTTATCCTGTGACATTGACACAATGAAGATTTTAAACCCTGAAGATTAAAATAGCACAAAAAAACTCAAAATTAACAAGTCCTAAAATTTACAGTTGCTAACATTGGTTTCTGTGCAACACAAACATCTCTGTTAAAATCTCACAAGTGTATAGTTTAGTGTTTAGTGTCCATTTAACTCACCTTTACCCTTCCCTTATTTTAATTTCAGTTTGATTTGTAGCATTTCTGAATCTGTTTATATGAACTCTAAAATTTGCAATGCAACTCACATTTTCACATGCATTTATATATCCTTAAGAAAACATAAGCACATGTGCAGTGTCCAGTCGCCACGTTCAGAGAAATAAAGGCACAGTTAGTATAATTGTTGTTTTTGCTGTGAAGATACTTCAAAGGATTAGTTCACCCAAAAATGAAAATTCTGTCATTTATTACTCACCCTCATGTCGTTCCACACCCATAAGACCTTTGTTCATCTTCATAACAAAAATTAAGATATTTTAGTTGAAATCCGATGATTAATTATAATTAATATTATAAAGCCACGAGAATATTTTTGGAGCGCCAAAAAAACAAAATAATGACTTATTTTGTTACGGGTGCTGGTTGCAATAGACGAGTCGTATACGGACATCCACAATTAATGGGTATTTAATGAAAGCAGGAGCATAACACACAACCAAACTACAATATAACATTTAAGAACAGACAAGGAGTGAAGGGAGTGAGTCCATATATATAGGGAGTGCAAACGAGGAAGTCCAGGTGATGGGTGATGAGGAGCTGACGAGGGAAGTGAGTGCAGGTGTAGAAACAGGAGGATCATGGGAAATGGAGTCTTGGAGACGAGGGAACTGTAACAGTACCTCCCCCTCCCGGTAGGCGCGACCACGCGCCGTAGATGGAACACCGGGGAGGGGGGGTGGGCGCCCTGGAGACCTCATGCCGGTGCAGGGAGAGGCATGGGTAGGGTCAGGTACCGCGGGCAGCCATGGCGGGTCAGGTACAGCGGGCAGCCATGGCGGGTCAGGTGCAGCGGGCAGCCATGGCGGGTCAGGTGCAGCGGGCAGCCATGGCGGGTCAGGTGCAGCGGGCAGCCATGGCGGGTCAGGTGCAGCGGGCAGCCATGGCGGGTCAGGTGCAGCGGGCAGCCACGGCGGGACAGGTGCAGCGGGCAGCCACGGCGGGACAGGAGACGTGGGCAGCCACGGCAGTGTTCGGAGCCCACCCCCATGTGTATTCCCCACATGTCCCCCACCCACGGGTACTTGGGTACCTCCCCCAAAAAATACTTGGGGAGGTTTAGGGTAGCAACAAGGAGTCCCAGAGACATCATGGAAATGTGGGTGGAGGAGCATGGAGCGGGCGGCTCGGCGGCTGAGACTGGAGCGGCTGGCTCGGCGGCTGAGACTGGAGCGGAGGGCTCGGCGGCTGAGACTGGAGCGGAGGGCTCGGCGGCTGAGACTGGAGCGGAGGGCTCGGCGGCTGAGACTGGAGCGGCTGGCTCGGCGGCTGAGACTGGAGCGGCTGGCTCGGCGGCTGAGACTGGAGCGGAGGGCTCGGCGGCTGAGACTGGAGCGGCTGGCTCGGCGGCTGAGACTGGAGCGGAGGGCTCGGCGGCTGAGACTGGAGCGGAGGGCTCGGCGGCTGAGACTGGAGCGGAGGGCTCGGCGGCTGAGACTGGAGCGGCTGGCTCGGCGGCTGAGACTGGAGCGGAGGGCTCGGCGGCTGAGACTGGAGCGGAGGGCTCGGCGGCTGAGACTGGAGCGGAGGGCTCGGCGGCTGAGACTGGAGCGGCTGGCTCGGCGGCTGAGACTGGAGCGGAGGGCTCGGCGGCTGAGACTGGAGCGGAGGGCTCGGCGGCTGAGACTGGAGCGGAGGGCTCGGCGGCTGAGACTGGAGCGGCTGGCTCGGCGGCTGAGACTGGAGCGGCTGGCTCGGCGGCTGAGACTGGAGTGGCTGGCTCGAAGGGGAATGGAAAAGTCCATCCCCTCAAATTCGATCAGGTGGCGGCGGCTGGAGCTGAGGGCTCGGCGGCGGCTGGCGGCCAGGAGTGGGCAGGACCGTTGAAGCGGTATGTGCAGGGTTTTGGGGTGAGGTGAGCTGGTGATGCCCGATAAGCTGCTGGTGGGGCTGGACAAGGACTCTGGTTCTCAGGAGCTTTATCTACTTCAAACTTAGAACCATTTAATAGGAGAATCACATTCAGGGAATCGACTAAGGAGAAATGACAGGCTGGTTCGTTATAACGAATAACGTTCTTGTCCAGTCCCATCAAAAACACAGCATTAAGACAGGCATCAGGCCAGCTCACCAGATGAGAAACCTCCAAAAACTCCTCCACATACCTCTCCAACGGCCTGCCACTCTGCCGCAGATGGCAAAGTCTTTCGTCCGTCTTGAGGGCTACAGGAAGCACAGGAGTCAGAAAAATACCCATTATATGATGTGGAGGTCCAACGGTTTGGGTCTGTTCTTCTGTTACGGGTGCTGGTTGCAATAGACGAGTCGTATACGGACATCCACAATTAATGGGTATTTAATGAAAGCAGGCGCATAACACACAACCAAACACTACAATATAACATTTAAGAACAGACAAGGAGTGAAGGGAGTGAGTCCATATATATAGGGAGTGCAAACGAGGAAGTCCAGGTGATGGTGATGGGTGATGATGAGGAGCTGACGAGGGAAGTGAGTGCAGGTGTAGAAACAGGAGGGTCATGGGAAATGGAGTCTTGGAGACGAGGGAACTGTAACATATATAGTGATGGCGATTTCAAAACACTGCTTCAGGAAGCTTCGGAGCACAAATGAATCAGTGTGTCGATTCATGATTCGGATCGCGTGTCAAACTGCCTACGGCTCGAACAGCTGATTCAACATGCTGATTCATAACGCTCCAAAGCTTCCTGAAGCAGTGTTTTGAAATTGGCCATCACTATGTAAGTCGTTATTTTGTTTTTTTGGCGCACCAAAAATATTCTCGTGGCTTTATAATATTAATATTGAACCACTGTACTCACATGAACTGATTTAAATATGTTTTTAGTGCATTAATGGATCTTGAGAGAGGAAATGTCATTGCTGGCTATACAGGCCTCACTGAGCCATCGGATTTCATCAAAAATATCTTAATTTGTGTTCTGAAGATGAATGAAGGTCTTACGGGTGTGGAACGGCATGAGAGTGAGTAATTAATGACAGAATTTTCATTTTTGGGTGAACTAACCCTTTAAAGGAAAGCTGAAAGCTGTTTTTTTTTTTTTTTATCAAATAAACAGTTCAGTCTCCTCCACTGACCAATTTATAAGATGTAAATAAACACATGCATGTTCGTAAGACTTTAAAAGTATACACTGTACAAAAAAAAAAATAAATAAATAAATAAAAATTTGGTGAGACAGAAAATGTCTGTTTAAAAACAGAAAAATACTGTCAGAAAAAAAACATAAACTGTAAAAAACAAAACAAAAAAACCCAGCAATTTCTTGTCCTATATTTATTGTTTATTACTGTAATTCTACACAAAATAAACATAAAAACCAGACATAAAATATTTTTCTTTTACATTCATTAATTGTTAGAATACAGTCATACACCTCTAAAACACATCACTGTAACAAAAAAAAAAGAAACAAAAAAAGCAGATTTGGTTGCCAGACATTTACCATAAAAAATATGGTAGCAACATTTAAGTTTTACAGATTTAACTTAAATTTACAGGGGAAGAAAACGTATTTCATCAACTGAAGAAGAAGAAACAGAGTTATTTCAACAAAAATAAATCATATGTGAAGTATCATGCAGGGAATTCTGGGAATGTCAATTTCACATGTTTTTTTTGTTTTGTTTTGTTTTTACCGTAAATTAAACAATGACTTGTTCTTTTTCACTTCCAAAAACTAAATTTATAAGCATTTTACTGTAAAATTACATTAAAATCTCTGTTAACAAATGAACAGTTTTTTATCGTAGCATTTTTACAGTCTTTTACCATTAAAATCACAATAATATTTTGACAGTGTATGTATACTATTATTTAACCTTAAACCCTCACTTTAACCAAAACATTATCCTTAATGCTAAGAAAAACATGTTGAATGACTGCAGATTTCTGTAGCTATAGATTCATTTCCATTTTTCTATTTTTACAGAACAAAATCTGTAAAATATTAATCAACATTTTATATAAAATTATACATTATTCTGTAAAAACAGAAAAATTCCTTTTAAAAAACAGAAATTTGATGCCAAAATACAAGCAATTTTATGTCAATTAAAATTTTAGCAAATATCTGTAAAACAACAGGCCTTTCATTGAAAAAAACGGGAAAATTCTTTAAAAAAAAAAAAAAAAACAGACCATTACCTGAAAAAATTGCATTTATTTTTAACAGTGTGTAAACAGAGATCTTATTATAAAAGTGCTCTGGTAAACACAAATCACAGCACTGTGTATGTGTGCAAGCTATTTTTGAATCCGATTGAGAAGATCATCATATTCACATGCTTGTCCTGTTGATCAGATTATTTCAGGAATACACCACTGAATTTCAAATCAGTCTTAATCAGATCATTTGACATGTTTACATGAAGGCTTTTCAATCTGATCAGCAGATTATTTGGGAGCATGTGAATTATTTGAGGTATTGTAAGCCAGTTTATCATACATTATTTCCTTGTGGGTGTATTTTGTGTAGCTGTGGTTGTGAAGGCCTTAATCTAATGTTTCAGAAAATACAGCCTAATGATTATTTCTTAGTTTAACCAGTTGTGTGCATTCATATGTTTCACAGATGTGTATGTGTTTGCTGTCGGAGGAGAAGTTAACAGGAAAGATCTCCCAAGCATTGCCTCTTCCAAGAAAGATGAGCAGCATATTTTTGTTTTGAAGGACTATACACAGCTGGGATCTGTGTTCAACCGAATGATCAGTGAGTAATCAGATATCAGAGAACCTTTAGGGTCCTCCAGTTGAAATCGTTGTCCGGAGACTTTAATATGTTTATTTTCAGTTTCAATCTGAATATCTTTTCTCCAGATATATTGTCCCAAAGCAGCTTTACTAATAATAATGCCTTACTGTACAAATCAGGTGATTCTGCTGTGACGAAGTGTGGAGTGGCCCAAGAGGAAGAGTCTGAAAACTCTTACACCAGACCTTGGCACGTCGATCTTCGCTGGGTTGGTAAATTCATTGCAAGAGTTTTTTACATTTTAATAAAACTTTAGATAAAGACTAAAGTGCTTTTTTGTTTGTTTTTTGTCATCCAGGGACCTAAAACATGCAGAGGGTCTATAGTGACTAAGAGCATGGTACTGACAGCTGCACACTGCTTAATGAAGGTGACTGGAGAGTCTGTATCAGTTGCCAGTGCTGCTGACATAAAAGTTTACCATGGTAAGAATTGTTGTTTTTGCCAACACTTTTATGGAATAATTCAAGGTAACTAATGCTACTCAAAGAAAATCTCTTATAAAGTCAGCTAAAACTAAAAGCCAATTTGAAGAAAGTTTTAAAATCACATTCAGTAATGAATTTGACAAGGAACAGTGAATTTGTTCAACTCTGAATTGATGTTGATTTTATCCTGTCATGCACAGGAGCTTAACTTCATTTACTATGTTTCAATTCTCTTGCAAAGGTAAGAGTGAAGTTAAAGCCATGGAGTTGATACTTCATCCACAGTATAATGTGAAAGGCCTCAAGGACAAGAATGTTAATGAGTTTTATGATTACGACATCGCTCTGATTAGGATGAGGGAAAACTTTACGATATCATCGCAGGCAAGGTAAAATTCAACTTCCCTTTCCCTTGGATATATATTTAGATGCTTGCGGACTTAAAACCTGTTCTGGTGTTTAAAAAAGAGATGTGGAGAACAAAAATAATGCTTGTGTACACTGTGCGCTATAAATAAATAATGCTTATAAACAGCTGTTGAGATAGTATTCTCAGTTGAAACAGAGTAGAGACTCGAACCAGAAACAGTATTCAGTATGTCATGGCTTAACAAGCAAACTGCTTTGGAGTTCTGTCTTACCAATCAAAGGATTAGTTCACTCCAGAATTCAAATCTCCTGATAATTTACTCTCCTCCATGTCATCCAAGATGTTCTTGTCTTTCTTTCTTCAGTCGAAAAGAAATTAAAGTTTTTGATGAAATCATTCCAGGATTTTTCTCCATATAGTGGACTTCACTGGGGTTCAACGGGTTGAAGGTCCAAATGTCAGTTTCAGAGCAGCTTCAAAGAGCTCTACATGATCCCAGACGAGGAATAAGAGTCTTATCTAGAGAAACCATCAGACATTTTCTAAAAAAATAAAAATTATATACTTTTTAACCACAAATGCTCATCTTGCTCTGCTCTGTGATGCTCCACGCATGACGTAATCATGTTGGAAAGGTCACACGTGACGTAGGCGGAAGTACCACGGTAGGAAGAAAAACTCCATCTTATTTTCTCATTTTCAAAATCGTCCGACATCACTGTTTTAATATTTTTTTGTAAAGGCCGTTTGACTTAGTCTGCATGTTCGCTTTGTAAACAGTGGATTGGTACTTCCACTTACGTCACGCGTGACCTTTCCAACATGATTACGTCATGCATGGAGCATCTCAAGTGCAAGATTTGTGGTTAAAAAGTATATAATTTGTTTTGTTTGTTTTTTTAGAAAATGTCTGATAGTTTCTCTAGATAAGACTCTTATTCCTCGTCTGGGATCATGTAGAGCTCTTTGAAGCTGCACTGAAACTGACATTTGGACCTTCAACCCGTTGAACCCCAGTGAAGTCCACTATATGGAGAAAAATCCTGGAATGTTTTCCTCAAAAACCTTCATTTCTTTTCCACTGAAGAAAGAAAGACATGAACATCTTGGATGACATGGAGGAGAGTAAATTATCAGGAAATTTGAATTCTGAAGTGAACTAATCCTTTACTATATTACATCTATACACAGGCCCATTTGTTTGCCTTGTACCAAATCATCAAACCGGGCTCTCAGATTGGATCCAGATGCTACATGTGATAAGCACAGTGAGTATTCATAAAATTCAATTCATATATTGTTATGAAGACATTTATAGTGAATAATATTGAATTTCAAAACACACTAAAACTCATAATATTTAGCTAAAGGATAAAAAAAAAATAATAATAATAATTCTATGATAAGATGAATGTTTTGTGTTCATGAACAGAGAGTACCCTGCTCCATCTGGAAGAGACTCCGGCTCAGTTCATCAGACAGGGAAATGAACGATCAGACACCCACATACATAGTGGTGCAAAAGTGAGTGCGGTCCTTACAAAATCACAAAACTTTAATATTTTTGTGCCTTTATTAGATAATGCAGTGTAGATGAGTCAGAAAATAACAGGGATGGGAAGGGGGAGGACCTTGAGCCGGGACTCACAATTCCAGCTTCTCTATACACTTACTGGCCACTTCATTAGGTACACTTTGCTAGTACCGGGTGTACACAAATAAACTTTTGAAAAGGTAGGAGAGCTGTTATCTCTAGAATATCAGCCAATGAGATTCAAGAACCAGAAGAACTGTTGTATAATTATGTATATCATAATAATATAAAACTTTATTCCACAGAGAGGTGAATGCATAAAGAAAGCAAGATCCACCTTCCCTGAAAACAGCACCGCATCTCTGTCAGAAGTGATCACAGACAGGTTCATGTGCACTGGAGGAACAGAGAATAACAGACATAAAATGACTTGCAAAGGTTTGGTTGAAGAAATTAAATATACATTCATATCTCCACACTGAGATGACGCATAATGAGTGTAATTCTTTGCAGGGGATTCTGGGGGAGCTCTGTTTCTACGTAAGAGGATGCGATATTTCCAAGTGAGTGCTTTGTAGTTTATTCTCAGATTTCATTTGTCTTGATAAAAAGAGAGCACAGAGGTGGAAGTTAAAATGCATTTCAAAACTTTTTGTCTTAATAATACATTTAATTGAGAAACAAAATTATGTAAGATAATATTACTTGTTTTTAAAGAATGTCTTGATATCACTGGCAAATAATATGAAATTTCTAGGATGATTTTCCATTTAATTCTGACTTTAAACATAGACAATTGTGTTAGATTTATGTTTGAATCGAGGGAAAATATTTATCACCAGGATAAGTGAATTATAGGGACATAAGTGTTATTAAGTGTGAATATGTACATGGCCTAAAGGAGGAGGGTATTTGTTTTTAATGATGGTTCAATTAAAACATCAAAATATGAGGAAAATATTTAATATATTTTTTAAATATTACAAATGAGGGAAGAACAAAACACTAAACTTGGTTATGTATCTGACAAAATTATTTGTCAAAAAAGCAAACTACAGCTACAGGTTTACAATGTTATGCAAAAAAAAAAAATGCATAGAAAAACTGGAAGAGACTGGAAAGAACACAGACTACAGCATACTCAGTTATTAATATTTCTTTTGTTGCCTCTTGTTTTTGCATGTTTATAATTTCTTTGTATGATAGCCTGATTAAAAATGATGTCCACACATTTTGGCATTTTTAATTGCATTATCATCACAAATAAAACAACTGTCTCCAAGCACAACTATGCAATATGTTGATGTTATAAAGTTATTTTAATGGAAAGTGTGAAAAACAACTTTCCATTAAAATAGTTTTTTGGCATGTGGAGTACGCCTCATTTAGGGGGAAAACGAGTGTGTGTGTGTGTGTGTGTGTGTGTGTGTGTGTGTGTGTGTGTGTGTGTGTGTGTGTGTGTGTGTGTGTGTGTGTATGTGTGTGTGTGTGTGCAACGGATGTAGACCAATATGAGCTGTATGTAAACCTCACTCCCCCGATCTCAAGAGACACTCTAGCGACTAACACTAGAGACTGTGGTCTTTAGCCTCCTTGTTTGAGCACCAGACTCCCATGCTCTCTCTCTTGAGTAGGTACTTATTTTGAATAAGTACTTACTGTGTGACTTCAAAAAAGTATGTCCTATATATGAATTTGTGTAGTATGAACGTAGTCCAGACGTACTACATTCGACATGTTGTCAATATCATGTGATCTACCAGCATCAGTTGCGTCGCTTCACTGTAATTCACAAATCCTCTCCCGTGGCCTTAATCTCACTGGAAGTAGAAATTTTTGCCTACTCTTTCATGAGTACTGTGATTTCGGACATTCTTTTTTTGTCATATACTATTTTTCGCCTACTATGTCATAGGGAAGTATGTGATTTCGGACGCACCCTGGTTTTTTCTTGTCATAGGAGCTATGTTGCCCATTACAGTTCAGTACAGGTGTTTAAACCGCATCTTCTTGAAGGAGGTCTTTGTTTGAGTGTGACGGAGGAGTTCCTGCCTTAAGCTCTTCACATGTTTTCAGCTGGTAAAAATACCACAAGCACATATAGCCCAGCACACAGCATTGTTTTGGATGTTTCGATAAGTTCTGTTGTAAAATGTGATAAAAGCCGTTTCTTTTTGTTTTGTATAGTGTGAATGCTAAGAGAACCAAGACTATATGTTTACTTTTTGTGGGGGGTCCAGACCTAAAGAACAAAGGGAACCAAACTACAAGTGTGAACAAGAGACTTCTGAAGTCATTCATCTTCTGTTATTCCCTCACAGGTGGCAGTCATTAGCTGGGGCACTACGGAGACATGTGCCTCGAAGACGGCTGTCAGAGATGACCGGCCTCTAGACGCCCGGGACTTCCACATCAGTGTGTTCTCTGTGATGCCCTGGCTTAAGCAGCACCTTTACAAGGAGCTGGAATTTTGTCCTTAGCATAGTGGTGCCGACTGAAGCACAGGAATGAATAAGAAACTATGCAGATTTGACTGAATGTTTTCAAAGTGCATGGTCTATGAGCGAGATAATTTTATCAGTTCAAGATAATAAATAAAAACAGATAATTATCTCATTTATGATGGCATTTTTTCCATAATCCTGTTTGGAATATTGTATTAGATAATTATTTGATCAGAGGCAATACAAAATCTAATATTCTGTCAGGACTGTTACCATCAAAGATGGTAAGAATTAGCATACAGTTTGGGTTGGTGGTGTAGATCTGTTCTGTTCATCAGTGCGGTGCAGAATGGATAAGAGCAGGGAGAGCAGCAATATAACCCACTGCTAAACAGAACCGAGGCAACAGAATGTATTATAGATATCATTTGAGTGTTTTTGATGACAATAATGTAATGAAATTACGGAATGTCAGAGGCCAAGTACTGAATAAAGTATCCAAAATCACTAGAACAATGTTATATATTTTGTTGACTTGTATATTTATATTATCCCAAATGTTTCCAACAAGCCTTTAAACAAAGCAGAGCTGCTCGAATTTTTGCACCAGGAGTGGCAGAAGGTGACCCAACATCAGTGAGACTAGTAGAGATCATGGCAAAAGACACGTGACTGGAAATCAGGGTTCTTCCACCGAATACTGATTTCTGAACTCTTTTGAAGTTAAAATAACATCAATTTTCTTTGCATTATTTGAGATCTGAAAACGTGGCCTTTTTTATTGTATTTAAAAAAAAAAACTTACCAGTTGTCATTTTCTGCAAATACAGTTTTTCTCAGTCGCTTTGGTGCATTTCTCACATCACTCTTTACATTTGCACAACAGTTAGTTCAATCTCCACAACATTTAGTCATTTGTGCACATCATAGTAGCAGTTTCTCATTCCTTCGAACAAATTGCAAATGCTTTTGGACATGCATCAATTGCTTTCATACAACTCTCTGCTATTTACAACATTATCATTCGCTTATGTCATGTCAGTCAAAATTAACTATACTTGTGAATGCTGAATAGTCATTCCATATAAAACTAATAGTCCTCATTTCATTGCTTGAGTCATTACATACAAAATCTGTCAAGCTAATTTTACACATTTTTTTTTTATCTTTTTTTTCCTGAAAATGTCTCCTAAATTGAATAATTTCTCTCAGATGAATCTCAAATTTCACTGATGAGAAGGGGTGTGTGAAGCATTAGTTGCAACCAATGATAAACCACTTCTCTACAATCACTGTCAGAGCTGAATCCCATAAACTCCCACTTTACAAACATATATGAACCAAGCAGGACATAGTGTGTACCATTTCTACAATACTGTGACACAGAAATGGAAGGTCAGCCTCATGGAAGAGGGGTAAGGGTGCGGGGAGGAAGGGGACGGCGACAAAACAGGGGAAGAGGAAGAAGAGGCCAATAGGCAGATCCCTGATGAAATCAGGGCTACAATTGTGGATCATGTTGTCAATCACGGCCTCACAATGGCTGAGGCTGGTCGAAGGGTGCAGCCAAATGTTGGGAGAACCACTGTAAATTCAATTATTCAAACATTTCGTTGGGAGAACAGGTGTGCATAAATGGACAGTAATTCAGCACTAAACAATCTGCACTGCACTACTGTCATCGTGTCATACATGAAGCTTGCAGTGGGACAAGAACTTGTCACTGTACCTTTTACATTTAGACGTACAGCTTTACTGCATCACACATTTAGTGTATTGTAGTGTACAGTAGTGTTACAGTAAAGATTTGCCAAATTTACTGTAATTTTACTCTGCACCACAAAGGATTGCAAGACAAACTCGCAGAGGTGGAAGAGGGCCCCTTTTTACTCCGCAACAAGAGGAAGCCATTTGTGCAATGGTTATTGCGAACAATGCCATAAGGTTAAGAGAGATACAAAGTGCCGTTATAGAGGATGACAACATCTTTGGGAATATCGAATCTGTTTCAGTCGCTATAATTGACAGAGCGCTCAGGAGGAATGAAATGCGCATGAAACAATTGTACAATGTGGCATTTGAACGGAACAGCGACGGAGTGAAGGAGCTCCGTCACCAGTATGTTCAGGTAAAACATGTATGTGTTCTATGCTTATTCTAATTATCAGTGCTGCAAACTGTTTACTTTGTGTAGTGTCATGCACTACACTTACATGACAGTTCTGTGTATGTGTATTCACCGTGCATACTCTACAATATGTTATCCAAAATGCATTATGTTACACAGGAAAAGTTGTTAGGCTATAGTTTTTCTCACTCCCTGTTCTCACTTCTGTAATTAAGCATGTACTGGAGCTGGAGGCCAGGGAACCACTGCACACATTCATATACCTTGATGAGGCGGGTTTCAATCTGGCAAAAGGTAGAAGACGTGGAAGGAATCTCATTGGACAGAGAGCAACCATTGATGTCCCAGGCCAACGAGAAGGGAATATTACTATGTGTGCAGCCATCTCAGAAAACGGCGTCCTCACCCATATCCCCCGTCTTGGTCCATACAACACACAACATCTGCTGACTTTTTTTAGACACTCTTTACAGGGACATAATCCCTGAGAATGAGAGGGGTTTAACTGGAGACCATCTGAGCAAGCATGTCGTTGTTTTGGATAATGTGCGTTTTCACCACTCTGATGTCGTCAGACAGTGGTTTGCAGCACATGATAGGATGCTGGTGGCATATCTCCCTCCCTACTCACCATTCCTAAATCCAATAGAGGAGTTTTTCTCTTCCTGGAGGTGGAAGGTATATGACCGGCATCCACATACCCAAATGGCCCTGCTAGAGGCCATGGATGCAGCATGTGATGACATAACAGCAGAGTCCTGCAGAGGGTGGATTCGCCACTCAAGAAGTTACTTTCCTCGCTGCATTGCAAGAGATGATATTCGCTGTGATGTAGATGAAATGATGTGGCCAGACAGAGAGGAACGCCTGGATGTGCATGAATGATTACAGACCTATGTATGTTGTATGTTCAGTTCCTCTATGTACTGCAATATTGTTTACAGTTGTGCACAGCTCTGCCCAAAGGGAGTTTATGTTTTTTGTAAGTAAGGCTGTATTTTCTTTTCTTTTGCAAAATGCTGTGAACAAATTAGAATTGCAAAGAGCATATGCATTAAAAATGTGAAACATACATATTCAGTGTCTTGTACTCAATTACCTCACTAAATACAGTAATGTATAACTTTACTGTATTTTTCAAATGGCTGTGCAAATAGTATATAGTGCTGTCATTTAAAGGTAGTGTCAACAAGATCTGATTTTTTTTTTGCATTGGAAAACATTGACAGAGTAAATTGTCATAATGAAAACATGACAAAGCCATTTGACCATCTTGTTCATAAACAATGGTGTCTGGACTTTTCATCTTGATGACACTGACACTTTCATTGACATAAATACTTGCTTTTGAGAAATGACCTATCCATTTTGAGCAAGTGACAAGCTTTTGCAGGTTATCAACTAGGTTTTGCAGTTTGTACTAATTGTTTTGAGAACTGCATGAACTGTTGTGCAAATGTAAATATTGATGTGAGAAATGCACCAAAGCAACTGAGAAAAACTGTATTGACAGAACATGTCATTGAGTCATGTCGTTATTGCGTCATCAAGATTCACCTGGGAGCAATTTACCAATTCAGGACAGATTTAGAAAAAAGTCTAATGGAAATATAGAAAGTATAGAAATATGCTTGACATATTATGATAACTTGTTCAACCATTTTGCATGTAAAGACTTATGCTATGAGCTTGTGCCTAAATGTTGTGGGGGGTGAGACTATTCAACAGAGACCCAATATAATACATTTTGTTCAACATGACATAAGCAACTTATAATGTAGGAAAGAACAGAGAATTGTACATAATCATTTGCATGGATGTACCAAAGCATTTGCAACTTGTTCAAAGAAATGAGAAACTGCTTTTTGATGTGCACAAGTGACACAATGATGTGAGAATTGAACAGGTAGTTTTGAGAATTTCAATTCTGATCTGAGAAATGTACCAAAGCGACTGAGAAAAACTGTAATATAGACATTCTGTACTCTTTCAGAATATGTGTAATAGCGCCCCCTACCATATAACAGGGAAAACATGGATTCCCAAAAAATGTAATCAGTGGCAGGGAAAAATTTAATATAACCCTTTTTTCCACCAAAATTACCTGGAACAATTTGTCCCAGGAACTTTTCCCCCCCAGACCTGTTGCTGTCTGCTTTTCCATCGCCAAGACTTTCCAGTTCCTGCTGGATTTCGTCCTCCGTATATAAGCTTAATAAAGTCTGAACCTCGTTGTTGGTCCATCAGTTATCATTTTTAAACTCCATTGTTTATTTGAATAGCAAACAACTCTTACTGCACGCACTGCAACAGACTTAAAAAAATGGTGGTTGAAATAAAATGCTGCATGGAGTCAACCAATCAGCATGTTCAGTGCCCAAGTCCCACCCCCTAATGTTCTTGAACTTTGAAAAAGTACTACCTCGAGAACAGGGACTTTCTGAGGGGGAAATTTTACCCAGAACTTCATTTAGACCCTGGTCCCTGTGGTGGAAACACACCGAGTACCACCCTAAAGTCTCCCTAATTCATGGGAAAGTTCCTGCAGTGGAAACACAGCTATAGATAGATAGATAGATAGATAGATAGATAGATAGATAGATAGATAGATAGATAGATAGATAGATAGATAGATAGATTAAAATTCACACCCATAATTTAAAAGGGAGACAGCTTTTTAATCCATGTCAATTTTAATGGTTACGCATACAATCAGCAGACAACGCAGCACTCCCAGATTCTTTTCCTCTTCTTTGACCCTCTTCTTTGTTGTTTGTTGTGTGGAAGGTGGTCGATTAGCTCATACAGTGTGAAGATGCAGAAGGAAATCTCATCATAAGCCGTCTTTGTGCCGTTCTCAAAAAGGCAGGCAAAAATGGCAACCGCTGGGGCATCAGCAGACATCAGCTCAACATAGGCCAAATCTGAGTACGCACTAGGGCCTTCATATATGATCCACGGTCCTGACCAACTGTCTGGGTCTCGAGGCAGAAGACTGAGGTAAACACCCAGGTCACGGCGGGCATACGAGCATGTGGGGTGAGAATATACAACCCATGTTGGAAGGAGGAAGTTCTGTGAAGAGCTCAGAGCTGGGGATATGCTGACTGCTCGTGGACTGTAGCTGGACCTCAACCGTCTCAGAAAGTGTTGGGATTGGCTGAGCTGGTAGACCGGGGCTGGAAATCCAATCACACTGCCATGGCACCCATTTTTTGGCTCCACCAGTTTCTGCACCAGCTGGCCGTCGTGAAAAACAGTTCCATTATCAAAACTAACGGCCTGCACCCGATAACCTGATACACTCCGGGCGTTGCAGTACAAAATGTTGACTCCATCTTCCTGATCTACTGACACCATCTGACACTCCACGCTCTCTGGCGCAGACAGTGCTTCTCCAATATGCCACACATTTCCATGCGTGTCACTATAAAAACAAAACAAGTGTGACGAAGTCTTGCACTTCCTGCCAAAGCAATTTCTGCAGTCAATATGGTAGGTGTAGGCAGGGATTATTAGCCTTCCAGATTTTAATTGGGTTCCGTGACCTGGACCCACTGCAAAAGTGGCCCACTCTGCCAGCAATAAAACACACAATGGTTTCTTTTAAAACTATTATTATTTTAAAACCTGATATCACGTTAGTGCAAAATATCAAACATAGTAGTGTAAATGTGATAATTAAAGGCCAATTCACACTGCACCGACTTTGTTGGGTTTTGTCGGATGGCGTCTGTCAGAGCTTGTTTTTGCCTATTGATCACACTGAATCTGTGTTAAGATGTCTGGGAAGTGACGTGCTGTAATCTGGTGACTGTTGCATTGGTCTGTGTCTGTCCGTGCAGTGTGAATTGACCATATGCACGGGGCATTTCCGGTGAACTGTTAGCTGTTCATTCTGTACTCACTGTACATCAACACAAAACCATCAATGGTTGACTTTTAATGCTGTATTTATATTTTACTGCAGTTATCACACTTGCCTAATTTGCCAATAATCCAGTTTTATTGATTACAGTAAAGATGAAGCTAATGAATACGTTTGAATAAGAGGTAACACTTTACAATAAGGTTAATTAGTTAAACATTAGTTAATGTATTAACTAACATGAACTAACCATGAACAATATATTTGTTGCTGTATTTGTTAAAGGATTAGTCCACCTTTAAATAAACTTTTCCTGATAATTTACTCACCCCCATATCATCCAAGATGTCCATGTCTTTCTTTCTTCAGTCGAAAAGAAATTAAAGTTTTTGATGAAAACATTCCAGGATTTTTTTCCATATAGTAGACTTCACTGGGCACCAAACAGTTGAAGGTCAAAATTGGTTTCATTGCAGCTTCAACTTATTCTACACGATCCCAGATGAGAAATAAGGGTCTTATCTAGTGAAACCATCGCTCATTTTCTGAAAAAAAAAAGAAAAATTATATAGTTTTAGCAATAAATGCTCATCTTGAACTAGCTCTCTTCTTGTCTATTAGAATTCCAGCAGTGTCAAAGTTTAAACTAATTGTTATACTATTGAACTAGCATATATTGCATATAAAAATTAGTTCAAAACTTTGACCTGTGGAGGGCAGTAATACACTTAGCAGCGTCTACACTGCTGGAATTCTAATAGAGAAGAAGAAGAAGAGAGCTAGTTCAAGATGAGCATTTCTGGTTAAAATGTAAAATTTTAATATTTTTTTTAGAAAATGAATAATTGTTTCTCTTGATAAGACCCTTATTTTTTTAAACTTTAATTTCTTTTCGACTGAAGAAAGAAAGAAATGGACATCTTGGATGACATTGGGGTGAGTAAATTATCAGGAAAAGTTTATTTAAAAGTGGACTAATCCTTTAAAGGTGCCCTAGAACTTCTTTTTAAAATATGTAATATCTAAGTCTAAGGTGTCCCCTGAATGTGTCTGTGAAGTTTCATCTCAAAATACCCTATAGATTTTTTTTAACTGCATATTTTGGGGCATCATTAACTATGCACCGATATATAGGTTGCGGCCCCTTTAAATCTCGTGCTCCGCCCCCGGAGCTCACGCTTGCCTTGAACAGCATAAACACAGTTTACACAGCTAAAATAACCCTCAAAATGGATCTTTACAAGATGTTCGTCATGCATGCTGCATGCATACATCGGATCATGTGAGTATAGTATTTATTTGGATGTTTACATTTGATTCTGAATGAGTTTGATAGTGCTCCGTGGCTAAAGCTAACATTACACACTGTTGGAGAGATTTATAAAGAATGAAGTTGTGTTTATGAATTATACAGACTGCAAGTGTTTAAAATTGAAAATAGCGACGGCTCTTGTCTCCGTGAATACAGTAAGAATGTATGATGGTAACTTTAACCACATTTAACAGTACATTAGCAACATGCTAACGAAACATTTAGAAAGACAATTTACAAATATCACTAAAAATATCATGATATCATGGATCATGTCAGTTATTATTGCTCCATCTGCCATTTTTCGCTATTGTTCTTGCTTGCTTACCTAGTCTGATGATTCAGCTGTGCACAGATCCAGACGTTAATACTGGCTGCCCTTGTGTAATGCCTTGAACATGAGCTGGCATATGCAAATATTGGGGGCGTACATATTAATGATCCCGACTGTTACGTAACAGTCGGTGTTATGTTGAGATTCGCCTGTTCTTCGGAGGTCTTTTAAACAAATGAGATTTATATCAGGAGGAGGAAACAATGGAGTTTGAAACTCACTGTATGTCATTTCCATGAACTGAACTCTTGTTATTCAACTATGCCAAGATAAATTCAATTTTTCATTCTAGGGCACCTTTAATGTTTGTTAATGTTAGTTAATGAAAATACAGAAGTTCATTGTTTGTTCATGCTAGTTCAAAGAGCATTATCTAAAGTTAACACATTTTTTATAATGTATTAGTTATGTTGATGTACTAATGATTAGTTGAGTACTAATGTACTTAACTAATGTTAACTAATGTTACAGAATAAGAAACACTGTGTCATTAGACATGCACATGCAACATTTCTACAGCACTTCAAATGTTATTTTAATGTGATGACCAAGAACATTTGTTCACCCTTCTGAGATTGTCCCCATTTGTCAAACCGAACGTTTCAAGATGTAGGAAATCCAACATTTGATAGAAAGCACTTATTTAAAAATAAAAAAGACATTAATTACCACTATAACCAGCAGGTGGCGGCAAAGTAGCATTTATTTGCGTATAGATTTGCCATTTGCTGAGGAGAATCACTGAGGTACCTCTTTTTTTTATGTTGTCTTACGTTTGAATAACTAAATTAATTTCTTCACCACTGGCATCACCAGAATCTCACCAAGGTAAATCTCCCCCAAAAATGAAGATGTGAAGCATTAATTGAACCAAAATGCATAGCCATTGTGTTGAATTCACCCAGCATGGCATTCATTGAATTCCGTCCAGTTGTGTTCCACTTTACGTATGAATCTTTACGTATCTGGACAGAGGAATATGATCAGATTTTACCTTTGATGGTGTCCCCTATGAGCGTCCTGGTAAGGTCTGTAACAGGGCTCCAGGTGTCCCCTTGGTCACTGCTAGACACATAGCAAAGACGTGTCACGTTCTTCCCTGTAATTAACTGGTAAGACTCAGAGGTGTGACCCAGAACAGCGATGAAAAACAAGAAGACGGTGCCCGTAAACTCATCATAAACAGGGCAAGGGTTCATCGAGCGGTAGCCCTCCAGTCGAGCGCTACTCAACACCTCCATGTCTTTCCACTGAGGAGAGAAATAAGATGCTTTTTTTGATTATGAAAAAACATATTCTATACATTAAATAGTTATAACAGTGTTAACATATGTTAGAGCGCATCTTACTTCCACATAGTTTTTATAAAAAGTGCCTTTGCGCATGACCAGCAGATGTGCTTGAGCGTCTGCCGGAGTCAGTCTCTCCTCACAGAAGGCCAAGAAACAGCTGGAACGAGGAATGTAGATCAAAGCAGGCACACGGTACGTAACACCACTCGGCTCCTTTTGGAAAAGCACGGATCGTGCTGGGAAGTACTGAGACCCCATAGCCTCACATAACTAGAAAGAAAAAATGCACCAATTCACCAATTCAAACTCAAATGCAACATGACTAAAAACAAACAGTGAAGTCATGATTATCACATCACCAATATGCAGAAGCGTTTAGGAGATGTTGTTCAGTGCATGGTGGCTTACACTTGCTTTTTTGTGCTTGACAGCTCCTGCTTGCCATCGGATTTTCATAATATGGAAAAGAGCGGCTAGGACATTCTGCTGAATATCTCCTACTGTTTCACTAATGACCTGAAGTTGTACAGTCATTCATTTAAACAAAGAAAAACCTTCCAACTTTTAAGGAAGTAAAGTTACTTGGTGATATAGAAAAGTGCAGATGCACACAGAATACATGCAGAAATTGTGACAGTCAGTGGAGACTATTGTGTTAAAAGAAAGACAGTTGGACAGTGCAACAGAAAGCCAGGTTCACGTCAGCATTTTTACAAAAGGCTTATTCTGGCTTTTAACTCAACTCACAGCTGAAAAGCGAAGCCTGCCAAGCTTTGTAATGGTTCTTTCTTCACAACAGTTTGTTCATCACAACCATAGTTATTATGAAATACACAAGCACAACATTGCATAGGAACGAGCTGTGATAATTCTTAATATTGCTGTAATAATTCCAGTAAATAAACAGAAAATGACTGTCTCCTATTATGAGGACAAAAACACACTCGTGTCTACAAAATCCACTTTCTGTTGTGGATGAGCACAGACTTGTGTTAAACATTCAATTTCTCAAAAACATTTAAAAGAACGTAACAAACCATTTAGCTAAAAGAAATCAATAAATACTGGAGGACAAAAAGGGTACTTACAGCAAACAGGCAGGATACACAAGAGCAGTGTCGTGAGATGATGAGGGTTACATAAGAGGATGTGTGAGATCAAGAGGGTGCAAGTGTGTGAAAATGAGCGTGTTAGCCTGTGACAAGTGCACTATATAGCACAGACTTGTCTATTAGATGGTGATCCATTCAGTGCCATGTTCGCTGTTTGTGCATTGACCTAGAAGTGGGCTTGACTTGTCAGCAGAGTGAAGCAGACAGATTGAAAAATAAAAGCCAATCCAAGACTGCATCTGTACATTTATTCAGCCTGGGATGTTTTGTTTTATTTGGGGAGACGGGTTGGTTGGCTATAGGGCCACATTCATAACGCTGCAAAATATGGTTGTCAGTTTCTTGTCACTTTGTCACTTCATTTATATAGCAGCACCATATAATTACAAGATTGTTCAAAGGCGCTTTACAATAATACAATGAAACTAATTACAAACATAATAACAATAATGTTAAAGTCCCCCTGTGGTGAAAATCAATTTTTTTATGTTGTTTATATGTCTGTGTGGTGTTTTTAATATGCTTTAAGACAAACCATATGCAAATTCACATTGCTGAGTATTTTCTCCTTAAAGGAACACTCCACTTTTTTTGAAAATAGGCTCATTTTCTAATTCCCTTACAGTTTGACAGTTTTTTAATCCATTCAGCCGATATCCGGGTCTGGCGGTACCACTCTTAGCATAGCTTAGCATAGTTCATTGAATCTGATTAGACCGTTAGCATCTCGCTCAAAAATGCCCAAAGAGTTTCAATATTTTACCTATTTAAAACTTGATTCTTCTGTAGTTACATTGTGTATTAAGACTGACGGAAAATGAAAAGTTGTGATTTTCTAGGCCGATAGGAACTATACTCCCATTCCGGCGTAATAATCAAGGAACTTTGCTGCCATACCATGGGTGCAGCAGGAGCAATGATATTACGCAGTTTTACAGAGTGATTAAAGGGTTAGTTCACACAAAAATAAAATTTCTGTCATTAATTACTCACCCTCATGTCGTTCTACACCCATAAGACTGTATTTAAAATACATTTAGTTTGTATATTACAAATCCATTAACACATGTACTGACATATCGCTTGATATAGACTGATATAATTTATGTTTATTTTTAATTTACAACTTTATTTGCAGTACTTCTTTAGTACACAATGGAAATTTCTTAAAGGTGCCCTGGAATGAAATATTGAATTTATCTTGGCATAGTCAAATAACAAGAGTTCAGTACATGGAAATGACATACAGTGAGTCTCAAACTCCATTGTTTCCTCCTTCTTATATAAATCTCATTTGTTTAAAAGACCTCCGAAGAACAGGTGAATCTCAACATAACACTGACTGTTACGTAACAGTCGGGATCATTAATATGTACGCCCCCAATATTTGCATATGCCAGCCCATGTTCAAGGCATTACACAAGGGCAGCCAGTATTAACGGCTGGATCAGTGCACAGCTGAATCATCAGACTAGGTAAGCAAGCAAGGATAATAGTGAAAAATGGCAGATGGAGGGATAATAACTGACATGATCCATGATAAAATGATATTTTTAGTCATATTTGTAAATTGTCTTTCTAAATGTTTCGTTAGCATGTTGCTAATGTACTGTTAAATGTGGTTAAAGTTACCATCGTTTCTTACTGTATTCACAGAGACAAGAGCCGTCGCTATTTTTATTTTTTAAACACTTGCAGTCTGTATAATTCATAAACACAACTTCATTCTTTATAAATCTCTCCAACAGTGTAGCACTACCTGTTAGCCATGGAGCATAGCCTCAAATTCATTAAGAATCAAATGTAAACAATATAACAGTATACAATACTCACATAATCCGACGCATGCATGACGAACACTTTGTAAAGATCCATTTGAGGCTTATATTAGCTGTGTGAACTTTGTTTATGCACTGTTTAAGGCAAGCGCGAGCTCTGTGGGCGGGGAGCACGAGAATTAAAGGGCCAGTAGCCCTGAATCGGCTCATTTATAATGATGCCCCACAATAGGCAGTTAAAAAAATGAATAAAAATAAATCTATGGGGTATTTTGAGCTGAAACTTCACAGACACATTCAGTGAACACCTTAGACTTATATTACATCTTTTGAAAAATGTTCTAGGGCACCTTTAATATTAAGCCTAAAATGTGTTTTAATATCACTATTAGTAAGAATAATATGTTCACTGTATGCTAAATGCAAGATATTTAAAGAGTATCTAAACTATTCTTGAGATAGTTCCACTTTAGCACAATCAAATATACTCAAGTATATCTTCAGTATAGCTTTAGTTGGACCTCAGCACTATATCTGGATAACTCAAGTGCATTGAGTCAGAAAATTAGTAGTTTCAGAACCTAAGTATCAGGGACGTGCACAGGAATTTTGAGGGGCAGTTGCTCTGACCTAAAAAAAGGGCACTCCCCTACCAACCCTAATAATAATTCAACGGCCCGTCGTCAATTATTCCTTACTTGAATCACAGCTTAAATAGTGTTTTGACATCGACAACCCAAGTGCATTTATACCTCAAACTTGCGTCTAGTTAACTTTCTAAAGTAGCAATCGCTTCTCGGGTCGACATTAACACACTGACAAAATTATATTATAATTAAAAATATTTTTATACCACTTTTTAATGTGTGATTGTGTAAAGGTTTTCACGAGATACCAACCTTTCGCGAACTTGCTTCCAACACTCGTTCTCATGGAGGCGCGGTGTGCACGGAGGGGAGAAGCTGTGCGCGCGCGAGTATGTGAGAGAGACGCGTGAGCACTGGCGTAGGAACCGGGGGGGACGGGGGGGACGTGTCCCCCTCAATATTGGAAAATTCTGCATGTGTCCCACCCAAAAATTAGCCTATACACCGCAGGAACAAAAACTGTACATTTTGAACTTTTATTTTGAATACGCGACGAAGAAGATATTCGGTTTTGTCAGTCAAACCCAGAGTGATTTCATTCATGTTTGAATAATCACCATTCGCCAATCACCAGCTTCATATTCTTCACTTTTCACCTATAGTCGGACTCGGAGCATCTGATTGGTAGAGAGAAGTCAACATTACACTACGAACATTCAAATACGTTATTGGTGCGCACCAGCTTTGAACGACTCGACTTTGTATGAGGTAAATTAGTCTCAGTCAAGCGGTTTAAATTAACAAGCTTTTTAAAACTGAATTATGGATACGAGGCATGACATTATAAACTTTTTAATAAAATGTTATTGATATAGATAATAATGATAGTTCTAGTTCCAAGTGCCTATATCCAAAGCCGTATGTGACTGTTGTGTTTTTGTATTTTTTTGGGGTTACAAATCAAATATTTGCCTTGTAAAGTGCCCCTTTCCTTTCTGCCCGCAATTGCAGGGGGGCTTGTACACTTTTATGTTTCCCAACTTCAATATTTGTGTAATAATAAATAGATAAATTAAACAGATGAACAGATGATAAACAGATGATTTTGTTTATTTATTTTGCTGTTATTTCATATATGTCGTACCACGTGACGTCACCATACTGTATGTTACTATTATGGTGGCGAGATGGACGTTGATTCATAATGGCCAAAATGTCCCCCCCAATGTCAAAGTGGTTCCTACGCCCCTGCGCGTGAGTGAGAGACGCAGGGAAATGAAATGAAGCTGAACGTTTGCTCTAAGAAAGACATTGACAAAGACGAAAACTAAGGACATTTAATCTATAATTTTATTTTATTTTAGTTAGTTTTGCCAAACACACATTACAGTTTTGGTTAGTTATCGTTTTTTTGTAATGCCTCGTTTTTATTTTTATTTCAGTTAACGACGATGTTTTTCCCCACCTACTTTTCGTTTTTTCGTTCGTTTTCATTAACGATTATAACCTTACTCACCTTTCCGACAACGTTAAGTCGTCTCACCCGACAACCGTGACAATCTCCTTCTAGTGCCGCTCATGCAGGCTCAGCTCAGGTGCCGGTCGCGTGCAGCGCTGCAGCCTCGTAAACAGAGTTTGCCCTTCCCCTACTGACTTTCACTTTCGGACGGGTGCCCGAATATGGAAGTGAATGAGGCTTTGTGATTTTTTTTTTATGTATTTATTTATTTAATCTAGGCCTAAGTGAAATTCTGCATCCATTGTACGATTTTTTTATTTATTTTTTTCCACCTCGGAAGGGCAACGTGAGTCGAGAAGGGCATATGGGCAGTTGCCCGGGCAACCTGAGCAACCCCCCTGTGCACGTCCCTGCTAAGTATATCAGTTTAGTATACCAAAAGTACAATTGCAGGTTATTTATATTAAGTACATAAATATGTAAATGTATTTGTAGTATACTTAGCATAAAATAAATGTACATTTTGATATATTTATTTTTCACTGGCAGTGGTAGTTTTAATACAATTCAATGTTAATGCAATTTATGGTAGTTTAAATGCAATTCACCAAAAACAACACTATAAAAAACAGTAACCATTGCAAAGAGCAAACATATCAAAACAGTATTAGCCTATTTTATAACTACAAAAACACTTTACACTCTATAACACGCTCACTCAGCACATCCAGATTTTTGCTGATTTCGCTAAACTGTTCAACAGGCAGATCATCACTGGATTCGCCACCGAACACCAAGACTGGATTGAGTTGAGTGAAAACATAATATTTAGTAGTGTCCTCATCAAGGCGAGCTATTCTCTTCGGCCTATCACATATTAAATTAGGAACTTTTGTGGCATCAAGGGCACTTCAGGCCTCACACATTGAAGCGAGTCTTCAGAAGGGCTAACTAATTCATATACAAGATAACATTCAAAACAAGAATATTAGGGAGAAATTATACACATATTAAAGCTGCAGTCCATAACTTTTTAGGTTAAAAATGATCCAAAATAAATTTTTGAGCAAGTAAATAACCAGCCAGTGTATCTCCTTACCTTAGCCCGATTCACTACGGTGAGCTTGTGATAATGTTTTATAATAAGAGCGGGGTTTCTGCTGGAAATTTGAGCATGCAGCCATTCGTCTTTGTGTCATTACAGCATGTCTGTTTACATAAAGAAGGACTCCCGGGTAGTAGGCTATATCACAAGTGAGGGTGCTGCAGGTGATGGACCATTTATAGTGTTTACTCACAGCAGCCGCAATAATTACACATCATTTTGATGGTGGATTGTAATCCAGAACGATCCAAATGACAATCATCATTGACAACTGGAGATTCACCCACCGTAGTCAAAAGCAAAAGACGTCAGACTGCGAAGTGGCTACAGAAATTGAAATCAACAGGTAACACTAATACACACTAAATACGCAGTCATGCAATGCCGATGTTGATCGAACAATTTGAGAAAAAAGTTTGACAATGAAAATAATTTGCACCATTTGATGTGATCTGAGCTAAGCGATCGTTAGATTTAATCACCATTCTTAGCACGATTTATTGTAATACTTTTTTTCTCAGTTGACCAGAAGAAAAGTGGCAGACTTACTTGTTCAGATGACATTTTCCAGTGAAAATTCTTATTTTGTTCATACTTCCAAGACTACAATCTATGATTCAGAAGTACAGTATCCACACCATTGTGGTGACTGACAGCAAACATTAGATTCATCCGCACTGTGGAGTCGTGCCGATGCTCAACGCACGTAAACATGAGGATTCCACAGATAACTGCAATTGCTGGTTTTGAACAGAGATGGCGACAAAGAGGGAAAACTTACGGACTGCAGCTTGAAGAAGAGCAAAAAAGAGAAGAAGAAGAAGAAGAAGAAGAAGTTTTATTTATATAGCACCTTTCCATAGCTCAAGGTCGCTTCACATAGAGCTATACCATACATTTGCACATCCACAAACACAATACAAACACATAAGGGAACAAATACCCACATTATCCAAAATGCATATTGAAAAGATATTTGATGAGTTTTGAAGGCAGACAGAGATGATACGTTACGGAGTGCAAGGGGTAGGGAATTCCATAATTTAGGAGCAATAACACTAAATGACCTACCACCTACAGTGGACAGCCGAAAACGAGGAATGGATAAAAGACCAAGTTCAGATGATCTGAGGGACCGGGCAGGAGAGTAGGATTGGAGTAGGTCAGATATGGAGGTGCAAGACCATTCAATGCCTTAAACGTTAGAAGTAACATCTTAAATTGAATACATGATGCCACAGGTAGCCAGTGAAGATCATGCAGTAGAGGAGTAATGTGAGCAGAGTGCCTGGTGGAGGTGAGAACTCTTGCTGCTGAGTTTTGAACATACTGTAACCTTGCTATGGGTTTTTTGGGCAGACCAAGAAATAGAGCATTGCAATAATCCAGACGTGATGTGATTAATGCATGAATTATGATTTTAGCATCAGCTAGAGTTAGAGAAAATCGAAGATGTGCAATATTACGAAGATGGAAGAAAGAGTTTTTGACGACAGAAGAAATATGAGAGGCAAAAGATAGATATGAGTCAAATAAGACACCAAGATTACGGACAGAGGAAGAAGGCTTAACATGAACCCCGTCAATTTCAAAGGACAGGTCTATCCTTTTGACTGAGGTAGCAGAACCAATCATTAATATTTCAGTTTTGTTATTATTAGTACTCCACACATTACGTAATCATGTTGGAAAGGTCACGCGTGACGTAGGTGGAAGTACCGTGGTAGGGCTAAAAGCTTTCCATCTCAACTTCGAAATAATCCGACATTGTTGTTTTACCATTTTTTTGTAAAGGCCATTTGAATTAGTCTTTGCACATTCACATATAAACATTGGATCGGTACTTTGAACATGATTACGTAATGCGTGGAGCATCACAGAGCATTGCAAGATGAGGATTTGTGGTTAAAAAGTATATACTGTTTATTTTTTTAGGAAATGTCTGATGGTTTCTCTAGATTAGACTCTTATTCCTCGTCTGGGATCATGTAGAGCTCTTTGAAGCTGCACTGAAACTGACATTTGGACCTTCAACCCGTTGAACCCCAGTGAAGTCCACTATATGGAGAATAATCCTGCAATGTTTTCCTCAAAAACCTTCATTTCTTTTCCACTGAAGAAAGAAAGACATGAACATCTTGGATGACATGGAGGTGAGTAAATTATCAGGAAATTTTCATTCTGAAGTGAACTAATCCTTTAAACTACTTCTCAGATGCCCTCAGTAAAATGCAATAAAACTGTATAATTTGTTTGGATTATATAATCTATTGTATATCATATAATCTATCATATAATCAATTTTTTTATTATTATTAATTAATTTTATGTATTATGTCAATTTAATTTCTGTTGAGCCTTCCATGTATTTTCTTGATATTGACTGTTTCATGCTATTTTGTTACGCAATAAAAAAAAATTGTCTAAAATGAAAAAAAATAAAATAAATAAATGAGTGAGGCACGTGCATGTTAAAACACAGTCATCAGAAATTATCTTTATAGGCAGAGGTGCTTTCTTCACCTGGACGAGGAGAAGCACTTCAGTTTCACTCTCTTTTGAATCTGACATCATTTATGTTTGACTTCTGAGGGACAGTCGTGAGAAGTCAGTCTTTCAAAACACACAGAATCAGTCATGTCTCTTCAGTGATGTCGAGGTTCCTGTCCCGTTCCTCATACTTCTGTCCTGCCAAATAAAGGCGAAAAAGAATGATGCAATCACTTAAAAGATTTGTTCAAAAGCATATTCCTTTGCAAGCAAAACACGACTGCAGACAATCTAAGTTTCAGTGTGAGACTTGAGTTGATGAACGATTTGTTCTAATTAGAAAGTCTCCCTGAAATCATTGATGATCAATTGTTGTTTAACTAGTCATCATCATCATCATCATCATCAGAATCTTTAAGTGTGTAAACTAGAGGTCGACCACTAGTGGATTTACAGATAAGTTAGGCTGGCCCACGCTGGCCGATAACCGATTAATAAACTAATAGTTGAACTCAGACACATTGTGTATATTGTATGTATACATACACGCACACTTTATGAGGTTGTATTTTAGAACATCTAATCAAAATATTTAATAGTGATGAAAAAAGACCCGAAATGTAATGTATTTTGTTTATGTTTCTGTCAGCTGCATGAGGATATAGTTTGCTTTCTCACATCACTAGCTTTAAAGGGTTCTTGACTATGATTTCCTCCATGTTGCTCAGGGCTCTAGACTCATTCTTTCTATTGGTCACACTGGTGCAACTAACTTTCTCAGTTGATTGCACTGACTTACAATTTGGCTGCACTTTTTTTTTTTTTTTTTTGCATGTTGATGAATCATTCACTTAATTTGTATATGCTGGTTTTGCACTGATGTACAGATTGACAGTGACTAAAAGCTTGATATTGGCAAAATCTGAACATTGTTTCCAACAAGCATACATTTAAATGAAAACATTACTAAAATATTCTCATATAAAACACATACAACAAAAATATTATTGCCATGGGTGTTATTATTTTAAGTATTAAAGTATTATTTCCATGGCGATGTGTCTTGCTTGTCACGTGACACACCACAGCCACAATAGTGCTGTATTGCAGATACACCGCATTTATTTAGTTTTAACTTTTTTATTCAAAATATTCACAAACTTGTTGACTATGTCATCAACTGCTGATTCTCCGATTCTCAAATACAAGTTAAAGTGTTTTGTTGTTGAAAAAACCTTTATAATGATCATGATCTATAATGCGTTTTGCGCCGCAGTTCAGAGAATTAAAATGTCAATTCGTCCACTTCTCCTGAAATACATGAGCGTAAGTGAGCAGGCGATGTGGGAGAACAATAGAGTAAACTTTATAGTTAACCTACACAATGTGTATCTGATATGAATAAAACACCTCGTCATTTTATATTTGAAAGGATTGTTTTTGCCGCTTCCAGACATCAGTGTGTATTTACAAACTATAAATGTATTGTGTTGCTAGTACTTATGTGTATTTAAATGTCTGAAAACTAAAATAAACCTTATGTAACGCGAAAACACTGAATAGTTATGATATATGATATGACAAGCGCTGAGCGCGTCCATCTGGCTCAGCGCCGGTCAAAGCGTGAAAGCACATTTGAATTCAGCAGTTGATCATTTGATGCACTGATCATTCTAATCACACCGGTGTGATCGTACGCGTCAAAGGGTCAACGGAGGATCATGTGCCTTCCAGGTGCCAAAAAAACCCTGAACCAATGCAACCATGTGAAATTTTAACTCGCACATTTAAAAAAAATTATCGCATTTGCAAACATTTTGGCCGCAGTCTTGCTGTTTGATCATAAACAACATCTGCAAAGTTATGACGCTCAAAGTTCAATGCAAAGGAGATATTTTCTTTTATAGAAATTATGTTTTAAGGACTACAACGAGCTTCTTCCTGGGTTAGTGACATCGCTAACCCCAAAATTTACATAAACCCGCCCCTGAGAACACACAACAAAGGGGGCGGGGCCATGTTGTGCTGCTTTAGAGAAGAGGAAGAGTTGTTGTAGTAGAGTGTTGTTCATGCCGTCATTTTACGCCGGGCTGCTTCACAAACGAGGATCAATTCAACACAAAAGATGAACATGACGGCACATGCTAGTGGATGAGTTGAATCAACTCCACAGCAACTACATCAATTTATAACTTTCTATTTACCAAATAATCCTGAAAAAAAATTTGTACACAACTGTTTTCAACATTGAAAATAATCATAAATGTTTCTTGAGCATCAGATCAGCATATTAGAATGATTTCTGAAGGATCATGTGACACTGAAGACTGGAGTAACGATGCTGAAAATTCAGCTTTGATCACAGGAATAAATTATATTTTAAAGTATATTAAAATAGAAAACAGTTATTTTAAATTGTAAAAATATTTCACAATATTGCTGTTTTTGCTGCATTTTGGATCAAATAAATGAAGAATTGGTGAGCAAAAGAGACTTATTTTAAAACATAAAAAAAAATCTTACTGTTCTTATAATTTTGGCCACCACTGTACACCCATATACAGTGCAATATATATATATATATATCTCAACAGCAGCAAATTTTACAAGGCGCGTGACATAACGCCCTCGCAACGTCATCAGCAGGCGACAGACACGTGAAAACAGCTCAGGAGCAACGGCAAAACATAACAGATCTAATAATCGATGTTTGTATGGAGCAAAAGAAAGCAATCTAATGACGACAAACAACAATATAAGAGCAGAACTGATTTAATTCGCTATTTGGGATTCAGGTAATGGTCAAAAGACGATTCGAGCAATAGTTAAGCCACCAAAATACAGAGCGAAATCTGACTCCAGTGTAAAGGAATATATGTACTGAACACTATATAAAGACTACCTTCGTGTAAAAAGATTAAATGGTATTAAATATTATTTTAATTACATTCATGTGCAAGTGTAATGGTGATTAATGTAATTTAGTAAGAAATGGATCTTCATGCAGGATGATATTCGTTTCAGTCCATTTGTTTATTTTTATCTGATACAGTTATTTGAATCGATCTGTCAGGTTTTTCTCATCCTTCATCCACACTAGTTCAGTTCTGCTTGTTTAAGTGCTGATACTTCTGATTCCTTTAGTTTTTTTTGGAGAGCATTACATGACTGGTTTCACTTTCACCTTACAAAATATAATGTATGGTTGTTGTGTTTGATTTGATTAATAACATTATATTTGTGTGTAGGTCAGGATGTCCCGTGTGTGGGCTGGCGGTCACTCCTCAGCGGTGCTGTGTGCTGCAGTCTCCTGTCAATCCCAGCACATGGTGGCGACCGGAGCAGAAGCGGGAGAACTGACCCTGTGGAACCACGACGGCTCGCCGCTCTCCACGCTGCACCTGAGTGCGGACGATGACGTCACGAGCCTGGCCTTCTCGCCGTCGGCTCCCTGCGTGCTGTACGCCTCTCACGGACGCGCTGTTAGTGTGCTGGACTGCAGGAACCTGAAGACGCCGGCGGCTGAGCTGACGGACGTGGCCGAGGAGGAGATCAACTGTCTGTCTGTGAACGAGACCGGCCGTGATCTCGCTGCGGCCGACGACTCCGGAGCCGTGACGCTCATTGATCTACAGCTGGAGAAAGTCGTCAGGACGCTGCGCAAACACGACAACATCTGCTCGTCCGTGACCTTCCGACCTCACAGGCCTCAGAGTCTGGTGTCTGCAGGACTCGACATGCAGGTGCGACACTGAAGGCTTTCGCATCATGTGATGAGTAGTGATGTGTGTGTTCTGAATGTCAGACAAACTTGTCTAGTTCCAAACCTTTGACACAGGTCGGGACCCCTGATCTGTGTAAATGACTGGATTATAGTGATTATAGTCTATAAAGTTAAAAATCAGAATATTTTTCTTACAAAAACCCATCGTTTCGCTTCAGAAGGCCTTTATTAACCTCTGAAACCGTATGGATTACTTTTATGATGGATGGATGTGCTTTTTTGGGCTTCAAAATCTCACTGCCATTATAAAGCTGGGAAGAGCCAGAATATTTTTTAAATATAATATAAACTCTGATTGTTTGAGTCAGTTTGATTTGCATCTCTCATGCTGCAGGTTTTGCTGTGGAACCTGCCGAAGCCGCGTCCGCTCTGGAGCTGCAGTCTGCAGGACACGCAGGAGGAGGATGCTCGGCAGATGTTCAACCCTCCTCTCGCACACTGCGTGGGTGTGGCGTCCTGCGGGAACGTGTTAGCCTGTGCGGCCGAGGACGGCTGCGTCCATCTGCTGCGGGTGTCTGACGACGGCAGGCTCCGGGAGCGAGAGACGCTCCAGGCTCACACTCAGGGAGCATCACAGGCTCACTTCATCAGCTTCCTCTCACACCCGTACTGGCTGGCCACCGGAGGGAACGACGGCCTCGTGGCTCTCTGGGACCTCAGTCAACATCCACTGGTGGAAAATGGCAGGAAGACTAAAGGCCACAAGAGGAGAACTAAAGCCAGAGCCAAGACGAGTGACAAAAACCAGAAACGACAGGAAGAGGAGGCCAGCAGTGCTTCCTCTAGTTCAGAGACACATGGAAACATCGGGCCCAGACAGTGTTTTCAGCACGGAGAGAAGGTGAACTGGGTGTGTCCGGCTGTGCTGGAGGGAAAGCCCAGTCTGCTGGTGACGGACCAGAGTTCCTGCCCATCTGTGTATTCTCTGGATCAACTATAATATACGTCTGAATCAGCCTGTAAAAACCTTTACATATATTAAAGTGATGTAAACTTAAGCAAGATCTGCAGCTTAAATGATGCTTTTCTCAGGCATTTATTGCTCCTCTGTTGATCTGATTTGGGAATTTTTCAGGGATTCATATTGTGATCAAGTGGCTGCTTTTCTCCTGCTTGTGTGACACAGTTTTGGTGACACTTCAAATTTGGTCAGCTCTGTTAGAGGTTATTCTTACTTGGTTAAAATATGCATGGCCTTATGAAAGTAAGACTTCACAACAACTAAGTTTGTAATTCTTACAAGAGACCCACCTCTGTTAACCTTTATAAAAGTTATGGTCATTGTTAAATAAGTAACACTTGCCTTGCGTAGCTCCAGATGTGAACACACAGTTGTATGTGCAGCTCGTGCTCGAGTCTGAAACAGGCACAAGATCTCAGATGTCAGCAGGTATTTTAGGCTGCTGTCACTTTAAGACCGAATGCACGGATCCAATATATACTCTTCTCCAACTGTTTACATTCACTTAAGACAGTCGATTTATCTGAACACCCAGATGTTTTGGAATAATTTTGTGTGTATTTGACCATTCAAGTGCAATAAGTCATAAAAACATAACTCATAGGCTGACTGACAGCTGGTGTTCTGTGTGTATGTTGGGTCTGTGTCAGTCTCATTCAGTCGTGTTCAGCACCACAGTTTCAGACACAGCGTATCAGTCTGTCTGCTAATCATCAACATGTTTGCCATTCATTTTGGATTCATCAATTGAGTTAGCAGAAAAGTGATTTTCTTTTATAAGATAAGTTAATTTTGCCACAGTTTATGGTGCTTTTAATTAATTTCTGTGGTATTTGCAAACAGTGGCAGTAATGCTGCAGTCCAGGGACTGAGGAGACCAGAGGCTGTTTTTAATGGATGTCGCTGGAGCAGAGGCTTATTGTGGAGTTTACTATGAAAATAAATCACTGTGTCATAAGAGAAGTCACAGACAAGTTATCAACAAGTATGATTCAGTTTACACCCTTCTCATGGTATCTGTAAAACAGTGTTTGACTGTTGTTGATTGATGTCATTGCTGTAATGTGATTGGTTTATGAGGCACATGTGATTAGAGTTGACAGTTATTCTTTTTTCCAATAGTAGAATGGTAGAATATTCCTAAACTAAGACTTTAGGCTGCACAGAATATGCATACTTCCCTAATATATAGTATGGGAAAACAACAGTTAGGCCACATTCACAGTACTCATAAAAGAGTAGGCAAAAAGTATCCGGATGACCTACTGCTTCCGGCGAGATTCTGAAGTGTGCATGTGATTGACATTTTACTATCCCATCGCTGTGTCCGAAATCAGATATATTGAATAGTAGGTGCTACATTTGATCTATAAGGTATGAACGTAATCTGGATGTACTACATTCACCATGTTGTCATTGTCATGTGACCTACCAGCATCAGTTTTTTTTTTTTTTTTTTTTTCCATAAATACTCCCCCGTAACATCATGGAATAGTAAAGTGTCCATTGTATGCTCCCTTTAAGTAGGTCATCTGGGTACTTTTTGCCTACTCTTATATTAGTGCTGTGAATTTGGACATACTACTCTTTCGGCATACTTTTTCCAAGAACTATATAGTGTGAAAGAATTTGACTTGTGATGCACAGCATGAGAATGACAGTCAAGTGATGCAACTGATGTCATAGGACACATGATGAGGATAACATGATAAATATACGATATCTGGATTACATTCATACTGTTAGATCAGATAGATCTCCAAATCATATCAGATCCAAACCCAGACATTGACAGAAGATATTTGTTT
Organism: Chanodichthys erythropterus; assembly: GCF_024489055.1. Lineage (NCBI taxonomy): Eukaryota > Metazoa > Chordata > Actinopteri > Cypriniformes > Xenocyprididae > Chanodichthys > Chanodichthys erythropterus. Next base: position 40,463,996 of record NC_090237.1, read on the forward strand.
TATCTGGTGTCCAAAACTGAGAGTTTGCCAGAGAAGAGCAGAAGCAGGAGAGTGTTGATAATAAGAGTTTATTGAATCATCTTAGTTACATATGTCCGTCTAGATGTTACACTTCATCTGACTTCTACAAATCCAGTACTGTGTTGTTATACCAAGGGAAAAATAATGGAAAATTACTGCTTCACAACCTCGTCCTTCGACATTAAAAACATTCTCTTACCTCAGGAAGACAAACAACCCTTCAAACAACACAATCATGAGATTAAACAACAATAGCAAGGAAATAAGTAATATAAAAGATAAAAATATAAAATGACAAATGAATAAATGATGTAAGTCAAATGATAACGACTAAATTATTAAACAAATCAAATGACAACTACATGAATGACTAATGATTATAAATGATTATAGAATTAAACTTTATAAAAAAGAAAGCACAACACACATGTATAGCTTCTCTCTTAAAGTAACACACATGTTGGCATTGAGAATCCTTAGATCCTTCTGCCTGCACTATAAAGGTTTACTCAGTGTTCAATGAAGACATGCATATGTATTATAAGTGTGTAATTCATGCACACTGTTTGGATATTGCAGCGACTTAAATGATTTTTCAACTGTATATTTACATTTAAAAATGTCTTTTTGTGTAAATGTTGGGGGACCCTTTGACCCAAATCCAATCAAATTTGATTTCTAAAAAATAAAAATATTATATGTTGTTTTTTGTTTTTGAAAACTACAGAATAGGTCTTAATTTCAGTGCTGAAACACACACGTTTTATCGGTTTTTAAAAAAGGTTTTAAAACAGGTTTCAAAGTTTTAAAAGCATTACATTTTAGGAATTTCATATTTATGAACAGATAGTTACTGCCAAAATTAAAATTATGTCATCAACTCACATTCATGTTGCTCAAAGTGCATTTTAGGTGGTACCAGTTTAAGTCATCAACATCTTTTGTTCTATCAAGCATTCTTCTTGTCTGGCTTATCTTTTCACAAATACTAGAATGCAAAGCTGCTGCATGGCTTTAGAAGATTTGAAATATAGCATATGAATACATTTGTTACATTTTTATTAGATTTTGACAACTGCAGACAGCATCCACTTTTATTGTTATAGGTGCTTTAGTTAGTTTTCCACATCAGGTGCTCCATTTTCTTCCACATCAGGTGCTCTAATGGGTGTCTAAATGAAACAAATAACTCTTGTTCCATAAATCTTGCCTTGTAAGAGCTCTTTACTACTACTTTTAATAGTCAGTAAAAGAAAATCAACTAAGATCACTGATTTTAATTAGGGCTGTCAATGTTAACGCATGCAATTAGTTCGAAATCCTTAACGTGTTGAAATTGTCTTTGAAATTGCGTAATTAACGAAATTTACGGGAGTTTATCACACAGAGCATTTACAGTGGTGTAAGTTAGGAAGCAGAATGGTCTCAATAATAATTCATGCAAAAGACATGATGCACACACATGCATAGCCAAATTCACATGCATGAAACCTAATTCGGACCAGGTCGGACAAAATTTCTTACTGGCATGCACTGCTTCAAGTTAAGCCGCCGATCATTCGGTGCAGCGCTGCATGAAGTTGAACAAGCCCACTGATTCAAAACAAAAGATTTGTAAAGGTTTCAAAGCTACATGAAGCAGTAATTTGAAAGTGCCCATCACTAATTGTAACAGCGTCATTCATATAACTGCAGTTTCAGCAAGTCAGATAAACTCACGCTGTGTGACTGACAGCTTCAGCCATTGTACGGTGATGGACCGTACTTTGATCGCTTTCTGTATGTAATTTAATCAATATAAAAATCTGATTATTTTCATGCTTCTTAAGGTGATGACTACAACGTAGCCCAGGATCCCCGTATCCGCTTACATATATTTATATATAATCGATTTTTAATCTCTATAATAAAAATGTACAATTCAGATTTTGATCTCCATATACATTTACATATATATATCTTCCAAGGGTTTTTTTCCCTCCTAGGACTTTTTTCCCAGTGCTAGCACGCTGGGTTTTTCTCCTAGGGTTTTTTTTCCACCCCTGGAAGTCAGCCGACATTGGCTTAATGTAGCACCATCTTGTATATGTTACATATTACCACGCTTGTTTGTACAGCTTATTTTTAACCACTTCCCTTTTTTTCTGTGCTTCTAATATGTAAAGCTGCTTTGAAACAATTACCAATTGTAAAAGCGCTATATAAATAAATTTGACTTGACTTGATACACGGGGCAACTTTTTGAGCAATTTATAACTTATCCGTTTAAATTATATTAAGCCTTAAAGTTCTGCATAATTAAGGGCGTGGTCACTTGAGTGACAGGTGGATTGCACTGCTGTCTGTGAGCCGTCATGTTACCTCAGCTAATTCCAGCCGCTGAATTTGGCATCTCAGCCATATTTGTGCTTTTTTCTCGATTATTTTATACAATTATAAAATATGGCTCACTACATTCAAGATTGATGTGTGTCTACACAGACATGTGCTCGCATGCAGAAGAGACAGAACACACGTTGTTGGATCGTGGCATTGGCTGAAAGTTTTGATTGTGAGATTTACTACAATGGCAATGGCGGGAGGATATCAAAATCTGACAGCACTGCTTGGATATTATAACTAAAACCGCTGCACTATTTTGAAAAAATAGGGCTCATTTGTTTGTTAGATACGATCGTATACAGTTTTACAACATAAGATTGCATTATTTCCTGAAGAACGATGACAGAGAGCAGATCATTCAGAAGAAATGTGATGCAAACAGTGGACAAAATGTAAATCTTTCGTGGACAAAAAGTACTGTTTTTATGTTTTGCAATGGACATTTATATTTTACCCTAGTGCCACAGATTGGATTCATCTCGCAATCTCTATTTCATTATAAAGGTATGAAATCCCATTTGATTTTCCATGTTGTTATTTACTATCTATATCTTAAAAAAACACCGTAGATTGACAGTAAACCTTTAGAACTTTGTAATAATAAAACTTATCTTCATTAATATTTTAGATTGTAGATAGATAGCTCCTTTGACTGCTAACATGGTCACGTCGAGCTAGGCGGGAGTGGTTTCAGCAACCAGTCACATTAGCTCAAACCACGTCCCGCCTCTTTGCCTATTTTCAGTTATCCGGGAGTGAAGTGCGTTGACGCGCAGCTAAGATTAGCCTGGTAATACCAGACTCTGCTACTTCACTTTGCTTTGTAGACAGAGTCTGGAATGGCATAATAGAAAAGTATTTATTCTCTCGCTAGGGGGCGATTGTCTGAAGTTTAAAATCATTGGTTACCTGTAAGCCAATCAGATACGTTTAGTTATGATGTATGGTATGCGCCTTTACAGCCTCATCGAAGCACAGGCATCATGCATCGAGCTCAAATCTATGATTGAACTTCCATTGTAAACCTGTTGTAAACACATGATGATGCGAGCGAAATAGACCTTTTTCACACTTCCGGGTTTTTGGCTTCCGGAATGAGCCACGCAGTGTAAAAGATTTTCCGGTTACAGTGATAGATAGCCTCGATCAGAACCAGTTCGGGAATCAAAGTCGTTTTACGAATTAAATGTCTTGAAAATGTTTGAACGGTCTTGGTGAATTATTGGTGAGACTACAGAGCTCTCATTAAGAGCTAAATTTAATAAATAATTTGAAGTGATGGCGGTTAAACTGGTTATATTCTTCGTGTCTGTTTGGCGCGGCTGTGCATTATCGCGCTCCATGTGCTGTAAAGACAGTGTCTGTGTCTAAACGTGCATACTATGTGACATTATTAATATTCAGTACTATTTAGGGTGGATAGTATGCACATAATGAGATGTATAGAGTGTTTTTAGCGACGTGCTGGGGAAATGATCGACTGGTAGATCCCTTATCACACAAGCCCGATCCTCTGATTCGTGAAGCAGGACTGCTCGCACCATGATATTTCTGGATATAAACACTTCAGTCATCTCTCACTCATTTTCCTGTCATCATCATCTTAAAGTGTGTATTATGCGCAGCATTGTTGTGCTATTGCAACATGCAAAGACTGATGGTTGTGTACAGTGTGGTTTTGGAAATTATGTCTTAGTTTAATCACTTTAATCGATCAGGATTAATGATAACATATGCTTGAATGTGGGATGTGATGCCATATGAGACATGCTATATATTTTTTAAAACGTAGCTATTAAACTCACGACAATATTATGTATCTCACGACTTTATATAACACATTAAAGTATATATTGGGAGTTAATTTTTTTAATTACTAAATTATATAAATGTTCGTAGTACGTAATACGATCTGGGAAATTGCTGAATGCGTAGCTGCATAGCCTTTGCTGTATGACAGCTGGTGATATAAATCCATCTTCCGGTAAATTCGATCAACGGTCTGAGTGGCTGTATAAGCTACAAACAAGTAGAAAATAATTTATTTGTAGATTATACAAAAGCTATTTGGAAAACAGACAAAACAGAAAAGGTAAGAAGCGATATTTGAGAAAAGAGCATATCAATGTAATAGCCGTAGACGCATAGCGGAACTAACTTTACCCTGCGTCACGTGATTTCCGATTCTTGTGAAAAAGGTCTATACCGGAGTGAACATGGCTGTAAACGACTTTTGCAGATTATGCAAAGTTAATCTACGCATACACGGTACAATCACGGGCTCTAAACTTATTTTTGACAGAGTGAAACAAGAAAATATTTGTAGCCAACTGTCAAACTTAGGATTAGATCTTTTAAACACAGCTAGCTTCAGTTTGAGTTGAATGTTCTCCATAACCGAGCGAACTGCATCCCGTGTCTCAGCCATTTCCGCGTTCGGTTTTCGATTTCTCTAACCTACAATGTAAGACTCGGCGCTTAACATCTACATCACGGCTCTCAGCCCGCCCTCTGTTCGTTGATTGGCCCGGCTGTTTCCAGACTGGTGGTAAACAGAAAGCTCTGACGCTGTCTCAGACTGAGTACAGAAGCGAAATGAAATTGAGCGGAAGTAGGAAGTCTGACGTAGTCAGGCTAAGCTAAGATGGCCGCGGCCTCATTTTTGCTTCAAAACTGCTGTTCAGAACTCTATGGGTGACGTCACGGACACTACGTCCATATTTTTTTTACAGTCTATGGTTCTAGCCAGAGCGGGAAAACATTGAAAAAAACAGAAATATATATGCGACTGTTCTACTAAACTAGCCCCGGTCATTTTCCCTGATTCAAAAATAGCAAAGAAGCTTGCTTGTGGAAGAACTAAAAGTGCATCCATTGTTACAGGTGTGCTTGCACCAGCATCTTTAGAAACATGCTTGAAACAGTTAAATACGCCAATGATTGCAGATAGACCGGATTCTCTTCCACCTTCTCAGTTGCGTCTGATGCATCAAACCATGGAACAACCAAGTTATTCCCGTTAGCATTAAGATATTACACACCCGACCTAGGAGTGCAGAACAAACTGTTGGAATTTTATGATGACTGCAACGAAAACTGATGCAGTTTTTAACATATGTAAATATGTAGGATTTATGTTGCTTATTGTTGTATCATTGTTACTTCTTTGATTGTGGTGTCCAACTATTTTTCTCACTATATATATTAACATTGTCATTTAACTATTGCATTTTTTATTATTATTGTATATTAATTTTGCTGTATCACTGTTATTATTATTATTATTATTATTTATGTTCATTATTGTTTGTACTATTACTCTTTAATGATCATTTAAGGCAGTTACAAATACAATCTCTATACAATAAAAATAAAGAGAGTAAAAACGAAAAAAGCTTGCAGAAAACATAGGTTTTTTGAGACTCACCCTTCAATTTGATGGACATCATTGCTGGATATAGCAAATGATGATAAAAAAAAAAACAAGACAAATGATCTACGATTAATTTCACGATAAGTGTGCAATTAATCACAATTAAACTTTTTAATCTATTGGCAGCCTAACACTGTGTAGGTTGGTAGGTCTATAGTGTAGACACAGTGTTATACACAGTGTATTAACATTCATTCATTCTGTATTTGTAAATTGAGTGAGAAATTAAATACTCACAAGTTGATGTTCATCAAATTTCTTCTTTTTGTATTCTTTGTCCACACACAGAAAAATCTTATCAATAATAAAATCCACCTTCAGTGGCCCAGAGAAAAAATAAAAAAAAAAGAATAGCATCAGTTTTTTTTTTGTTTTTTTTTTACTTAATGGACTATATATAATTTTTCAATATATTTGAACAAACGTCAGATCTTGTGCCTCCTCTTTTGGACCTTAAATATTAAATTTCCTTCTACAAAAGATGTACTTACCACTTTTACATACGATAAGAGTGCACCCACGTTGAAAATTGTTATTAAAAAGTCTGATTGTTTTGCCTGTACAAAAAAAAATAAAACAATAAAATAACTTCATGTACATATATCTTAAACAACTTTGGTTTTGCTCTCTGAAAATGTAACTGTTAGGTGTGAACAAGTTTCACATCATTAACAAAGGTTCCTTACTTGGAAAACTCACCTCACCATAAACCAGAACATCAAAACGAATGCCATATGCCTTGAACAGGGTCCTGGTGTCTTTACCATCACTGTTCTTGTAGTATTTAGCAAATCTGTCAAGATTTCACAAAACCACTCATTTATTTGCAACATTTGTTCACTTCATCTGAGAAATCATCTTTACTAGTTACTAGTACAAACAACGTTACTGAAATTAGCATTTGAACTCTCTCTTGCAAAATTAGCATCCCTATTTAAAACACAATCACACTGAGTCGATCACCTCATTAGTATTGTCTTAATCTACATTTCCTTCCCTTCACCCCACTCTTCCCATCGATGGGCCGATTGGGCAGGCCCTAAAAAATTTACAGTACAAACACCTGTTACCGTAAGTTGTGCACTTGGGTTTCACTACTTTTTGGGTCCTTCTTGTCTGTTCTACGGAAAGAGTACTGGGGAGCACACAAGCCCTTATCAAGGTCACAATCCCACTGGATTTGCACTGCCATTACTCCGCCCTGAGCACAGAAAACACCCAAAAATGTCAGTCAGTCCTACAGCAACAAAACACACATATTCATTACAGTTTTTTACAATCACTTTGCTACTATTTTCAGAACCTTGATGTCATTTTTCACAACTCTAGACACAAAACTCACAACCAATGATCAAAATGCACATTTTTCAAAACTCTAACCCTTTTCTCAATTGCTTGGATATAATACACATGAAACTTAGATCATTTGTTCATTCAACAAAAATCACCTGTTCAATATGACACAACTTAACATCAAATTACTACTATTTCAAAAGGCAATTCACACATTACATTTCAAATGAGTGTCTATTCATTTCCTTACAATGATCTAACTATCAATTGATACAACTGCTCAAAATGATAAGTAACTGTTGCATTACTCTTAATGTATAGTTGTATGGAAACAGACAAACAATCTTCCATGTTTACTGTAAATCATGAAAGTTTCAGGTTAAAGAGATTCATTGTCACCAATTAGCATGGAGCATGAACCAATTAGACTACAATATCCATGGATGTAGCCTAATATTTTATCATAATGCTTCATCAGACACTGTGTCTATGGCCCCAAATACTGTACCACCTTCTCACACTGCAAAAAATGCTGTTCTTACTTAGAGTTTTTGTCTTGTTTCTAGTCAAAATATCTTAAAGTTCTTAAATCAAGAAGCATTTTCTTGACAAATAAGAATTATTTTCTTGTTTTCAGGAAAAACTTACTTAATTTTGATTTACAGTTTTTTACAATCACTTTGCTACTATTTTCAGAACCTTGATGTCATGATGTCATTTTTCACTGTGTCTGTAGTATTCTCTCTACTACTGCAGTACTTTTACAGAGTACATGTAGTTCCATAATGAAGCCTGTATCACCTATTTTGTTCTACAATATTTAATGATTGTACGAACAATGACACAGTGAAACTATCGGTTGCTTGTGTGTGGGTGATCTATAGTTATGTAACAATGGTATTTCACAGTAAATTTGTGTTTTGAACCAATGATTGTGCAAGTGCAAGATTGCTTTAAAGATGTGAATGCACAATGCAATGTTTTGAACACTAGACAGCCTGTTACAAGTGATAACCGTTTTGAGTTTTGTGTCTAGAGTTTTGAAAAATGTTCTGAAAATAGTAGCAAAGTGATTGTAAAAAACTGTAACAGTATCAGTATCATAAGGGGATTAAAGCTTATTCATGATGAAATCAATGTCAAATAAACAAAAAATATGTTTCTGACATGGACTGCCATGGTCTGGAAATCCTCTCGAGTCTCTTCAAAAATATCTTTGATTCTGAAAATTGGGCAGTTAGGGTCCTTATTTCTGTGGAACACACAATTGTCCAAGTAGGAGCGGCTCATGTTTGGTAGGATATTCCTTCTGCAAGAAATTAAGAAATAAGGAACAATATATTAACTGACTTTATTAAGTAACATTAATACATTTAATTTTTACACAGTTTGTAGTTATAAAAATGATACAAAAGAAAACTATGCTTAAAATATGTGTTAGATAAAGATGATCTGTGAGGAACGTACTTGCTGAAGTTAAATTCAGTGAATTGAATATTATTCTTTATGTATATCGTGAAGTTTTCAGCATCTGCCAGAAGTGCGGGACTGTGATTTCAGGGCAAACACACAAATATTATGAATAACTTTATTGCTGAAAGAAACCAGTTTCAACAAGTATTTTTTTTAGTTTGAGATGGTGTGTGGTGGGAGATTTACTTCGGAGGTTCAACATTCTTCTCCACAGGACACCAACCTGACACCTCACATGTCTTCACTGAGTCTGAGTAATGGACACATCTACCTGTCTGAACACCTAAAACAGAGGCAAGTCTAAATAGTGGTACTGCATAGATTTCAAGTTGTAAAAAAAATTATTATTTTGTATTTTGTATAAATATTGAGCCATACCATTCCCTTGAGCATATTTAAAGCCTTTGGTGCAGTTCAGGTCAGATGTGCAAATGGATTTCAGGGTTGGATACTAAGTAAAATTAAAATCAATACTAAGTAATTGTTACGTGTGGTTGTAGGGACAAGCACAACGACAATGAAGATGACAAATATAACAATACTTTAATTCCAAGCAGAGTGAGACAGCATACACACGTGTAAACATAAACGAGAACGGACGAAGAGTAAGGGCAAACACAGGATATAAATACAATAGACTAAACAAAGGAACTAAACAAGGTGATGGGATAATGAACGAGACACAGGTGGATCAAATGAACTAATCAGACAGGCTCTGGAGGAGGGCGAAGGGCAAAGGAAAAAACAAACAAGAGTCCATAGAAAACAAAAATAGTCCAGGGGGGAGTGGAGGGTGGGAGGAGCCAAGGGGAAGCCTGGAGCAGGAGGAGCCAGATGTTGGTCCAGAGACCAACCATGATGAGGCCCCAGGGTGGAGTCGAGGACAGGAAGAACCATCGTGGGGAGATGAGAGGCGCCACCCTGGGGACGGCCGATGGAGAAGCCACCGATGATGGTGATCCAGGTGGAGTTGGAATGCCGGAGAGCCCAACCGACACTGCTGGATCTGGAGACCGAGCTGGAGCCGGGACGACGAGCATCCGAGGTGGAATCCGGGAACCTGAAGACTGAGATGGAGGCGGTGCGACCGAGGACGAAGGAGGAGACGGGGGGAAGGAGGAGCCAGGCGAAACCGTAGGTGCAGGCTGGACGACGTCTGACCAAGTCGGAGCCTGTGGGACGAGGGAGCCCGGTGGAGTCTTGAGGCTGAAGGTATCCGGAGGAGCCGAGGGAGGGAGGAGCCACGGCGAAGGCGAAGCGTCGACAGGCCGCGGTGGAGTGTTGGACTTGAAGGCTGGAGGCGGAGCCAGGAGAACCTCAGTCCACGGTGACACTGGTGGCCTGAAGCGTCGAGTCGGATCCATGCGTTTACGTGATGGAGTTGATGAGAGGCTGAAGGGTACCAGGGGAAGCAGAGATGAGATGGTTTGAGGAGGCGGGAGAGGGAGGTTGGGAGGGAACACAGGGCTGGACAGAACCAGCAGGGGCACGGACAGTTCTGAGCTGGACGGGACCAGCGGGGACACAAACAGTTCTGAGCTGGACGGGACCAGCGGGGAGACAGACAGTTCTGAGCTGGACGGGACCAGCGGGGACACAAACAGTTCTGAGCTGGACGGGACCAGCGGGGAGACAGACAGTTCTGAGCTGGACGGGACCAGCGGGGAAACAAGACAAGGGGAATTTACCTCCTCAAACACATCCAATAAATCCAGAAACGTTCCTGTAGACATGACGATGCCATCCGCCGTGTTGATGTTGTGGTCGGGGCTCTCTTCCCAGCCCTCGAACTCCACTAACACTCCCTCGACAGCACACGATGTAGCGGACTCACGCACCTGGTCAGACACACCTAGCGGTTCACATCCCGGGGTGACGACTCCTTCCGTCCTCTCTTCAGGTTCGGTCTCAATCGTCCCGGCAGGTTGATCTCCGCGGTCTGCGGTGGGCTCTCGTTTCTCCATCGTGCACGTAGTCGATGGCGGATGGTTGGTCTCTGGATGTGGAGTGGTGCTGGTGTCGTCCTCAGCAGGGCCGATGGTGAACGGAGAGTTGTTGTTTATCAGCACCCACTCCACGTATGCGGCGAAATCCTCAGTTGGACCGCCCGCTGGAATGCGTGCCTTGGACCGCTCGCTCAGGCCGGTATGATAGTAAATACAGAGCGAGCGGTCCGGGATGTGAGTCAGGCACGCAAGCTGGAGAAAGTCACTGGTGTGCTGTTCCAGCGAGCAGTCTCCCTGCTCCAGGCAGAGGAGCTGGACTGCGGGTAGAGCCATGAAGGAAAAACAAAAAATAAAAACTGAAGTAAAACGCCGCCAAAGAAAAAACTGTTTTGGTCCGTTCTTCTGTTACGTGTGGTTGTAGGGACAAGCACAACAACGATGAAGATGACAAATATAACAATACTTTAATTCCAAGCAGAGTGAGACAGCATACACACGTGTAAACATAAACGAGAACGGGCGAAGAGTAAGGGCAAACAAAGGATATAAATACAATAGACTAAACAAAGGAACTAAACAAGGTGATGGGATAATGAACGAGACACAGGTGGATCAAATGAACTAATCAGACAGACTGGGGAAAAACTAGTTCACAGGACACAGTACATGTAACAGTAATATGATATATATGTGTGTGTATATATATATATATATATATACATATATATATATATATATATATATATATATATATATATATATATATATATATATATACAGTGGGTAAGGAAAGTATTCAGACCCCCTTACATTTTTCACTCTTTGTTATATTGCAGCCATTTGCTAAAATCATGTAAGTTATTTTTTTTCCTCATTAATGTACACACAGCACCACATATTGACAGAAAAACACAGAATTGTTGACATTTTTGCAGATTTATTAAAAAAGAAAAACTGAAATATCACATGGTCCTAAGTATTCAGACCCTTTGCTGTGACACTCATATATTTAACTCAGGTGCTGTCCATTTCTTCTGATCATCCTTGAGATGGTTCTACACCTTCATTTGAGCCCAGCTGTGTTTGATTATACTGATTAGACTTGATTAGGAAAGCCACACACCTGTCTATATAAGACCTTACAGCTCACAGTGCATGTCAGAGCAAATGAGAATCATGAGGTCAAAGGAACTGCCTGAAGTGCTCAGAGACAGAATTGTGGCAAGGCACAGATCTGGCCAAGGTTACAAAAACATTTCTGCTGCACTTAAGGTTCCTAAGAGCACAGTGGCCTCCATAATCCTTAAATGAAAGACGTCTGGGACAACCAGAACTCTTCCTAGAGCTGGTCGTCCGGCCAAACTGAGCTATTGGGGGAGAAGAGCCTTGGTGAGAGAGGTAAAGAAGAACCCAAAGATCACTGTGGCTGAGCTCCAGAGATGCAGTCAAGAGATGGGAGAAAGTTGTAGAAAGTCAACCATCACTGCAGCCCTCCACCAGTCGGGGCTTTATGGCAGAGTGGCCCGACGGAAGCCTCTACTCAGTGCAAGACACATCAAAGCCTGCATGGAGTTTGCTAAGATGGTGAGAAATAAGATTCTCTGGTCTGATGAGACCAAGATAGAACTTTTTGGCCTTAATTCCAAGCGGTATGTGTGGAGAAAACCAGGCACTGTTCATCACCAGTCCCAGAAGTGAAGCATGGTGGTGGCAGCATCATGCTGTGGGGGTGTTTTTCAGCTGCAGGGACAGAACGACTGGTTGCAATCGAGGGAAAGATGAATGCGGCCAAGTACAGGGATATCCTGGACGAAAACCTTCTCCAGAGTGCTCAGGACCTCACACTGGGCCGAAGGTTTACCTTCCAACAAGACAATGACCCTAAGCACACAGCTAAAATAATGAAGGAGTGGCTTCACAACAACTCCGTGACTGTTCTTGAATGGCCCAGCCAGAGCCCTGACTTAAACCCAATTGAGCATCTCTGGAGAGACCTAAAAATGGCTGTCCACCAACGTTTACCATCCAACCTGACAGAACTGGAGAGGATCTGCAAGGAGGAATGGCAGAGGATCCCCAAATCCAGGTGTGAAAAACTTGTTGCATCTTTCCCAAAAAGACTCATGGCTGTATTAGATCAAAAGGGTGCTTCTGCTAAATACTGATCAAAGGGTCTGAATACTTAGGACCATGTGATATTTCAGTTTTTCTTTTTTAATAAATCTGCAAAAATGTCAACAATTCTGTGTTTTTCTGTCAATATGGGGTGCTGTGTATACATTAATGAAGAAAAAAATGAACTTAAATGATTTTAGCAAATGGCTGCAATATAACAAAGAGTGAAAAATTTAATGAGTCTGAATACTTTCCGTACCCACTGTGTGTGTATATATATATATATATATATATATATATATATATATATATATATATATATATATGAATAAAAGTAATACTAAACCAAAGACAGGTCAATCAAAATACTAAATCAAATTATTTAATTTTAGAATTAAAATCCAAATCATTTATGGTCATTCAATACGTTTTAAGAAATAAAGCACAGTATGAAGAAACAAGCACATTTTCCTTCCTCTCTCACCTCTGCACATTTTGACTGTGTTTGGTTTGGAGTGACGATCATGTTGGTCATCAGAAAGAAAGAACCATCCTCCTGAAACATGCAAAAACACATGTTTGTGATCTGAAATACTTCCTCATTAGTGTAAGATGTCTAAAGGCCTGTTGATAGAATGTAACTATCCCAGACTGCCTACATGTTGGTGAACAGAATGTTCACCTGTGCATTTGTATAATGAAACCGGTTTTGAAACAATTTTGGCATTCTGATTAGAGCTATTAGTGGTGCAGAAATTACATTTTAAAAGAACTAATGAGACATGTCTGCCATTAAAGAAATATTGTATTATGGTAGCATTACATTCCTTCCCAGTCTAGGGATAGGAATGAGAAATAAAGAAAATGGCAGGAAAAGAAGGAAGCGTTCCCGTTCTCTATTGACTGCCACACAACTACATTATCAATGCAAAGTAAAATGTAAAGTAAATTTATTAACACAAGGAAGCAAACAGAACTTCAAGAAAATGAAAAGAATTACAGAAAAATACTCTATCATTAATGGTCTGTGTATTGGTCCAGGTATCGTTCGTTCATTTGTTTTTGGTTTCACATAGGAAAACGAAAAAAAAACGAGAAAACAACTCCTTTTTTCGTTTTTTTAGAAAAACGAAAAAACGAAATTATGACTTGATTTTTGGTTTTCCCGTTCTTGCACGGAAATCAGAAAAACCACATTATATTCCGATTGGGTCCTGTGGGTGGTGCTAGATTGGTCATTGTTTTTCAAAATTAGAGTTTTCCCAACACTGTATTTTTTAGCCTGTAAAATTAAGTCTATATGCATGCTATTTGTCACCCAATTATTTGGCTTCACTGACTGAAAAAATCTATTGAAATAGCCTAAATGTAAACATGTTCACCCATTGACAGTTGTCATACAAATTTAAGTAATACATTTATTCTTTGTTTTAGATGTTTTTATTAACTTAAATTCTTATGAATAATATATTCTTTCTAATGTCTGTTTGTTATTTAAGGCCTGTATGCACATATCGGATTTAGGGGGCAGGACTTAAGGGGCTGGGGGCTTGAGTTTATGTTTGGGCCCTACTTATGCTACAAACATCATAGATGTATGATGTATGGAGAAGCACAAATTACACAAAAATTTAAATATGCTTTGAGGTTCCTAGAATAAGTAATATGCAACATGCCTTTAGTCAAAGTATAGCGGTAGGCTAATAGGCCTATTACATCGTCATTATAATACAATATAATGCAGGATGTGCTCACTTGGTTGAGAAAAGATCAAAACCAAGAGAAAGGGAAAACTGTATTTTTAAATTCATTGTTATAGCTATCTGTCTTCTTATGTCAGATTCTTAAATTTAGTCAACAAATTCACGGTTGTTGTAGGCCTATTTTTAAAACGCAAAGTTGAACACCATTTTAAAATGAACTAGGCTACACCGAATGCTGCGCAAAAAAATAAATAGCCTGTCGACAATTTTTCAGATTTTTATGACTTTCTGCCCCTTTATTAAACATTTAAAATATTCACAAATTATTATGAAAAAAAAAAAAAAGATTTTACTGGTGTTCTAAGGCCAAATCATAACCTGGAAATGATATTTTCCCGCAGTGCGTCAAAATCTTGTGTTTATTTGTGATAATCTTAGCCCTGTATTATTATTTTCTAACCTGTATTATGAATGACATTTGACGAATTGCTTTGTTCCTTTTTTGGATAAAAGCTTCTTCTAATATGTAGCCCAATAAATGTTGATGATGATGATAATTATTATTATAATGATGATGATAATTATTATTATTATTATATTCGTATACGGACCCCAAACACACCGCGTCTTCTAAGTCAGGTGACTGTAAATGCGCAAAAACTTTCCATTGCAGTTTTGCGAAATATTCCTTTTTCGAATTGCCTAAAAAACACCATGAGAAAACTTTTTTTGCGATAATGTTCAGAGAACATCAATTCACCGGGGCCTCCCCATTTGAATAAAAGTGTCATGATCACAGTCTGTTCATGTTCACTCTGGACTACATTTCCCATGATCCTCCATTGCTCATCACCTGCACTCACTTCACAATCACTCCTCACTAATCACCACACCCAGCTGCAGCTCATTACCAGGACTATAAAGGACCTTCACACACACCACCTCACCGCGAAGTCTTGATTACCCAGTGTATCATTTCCGAGCGTTTCCCTGTGTTTATTGTCTGCCTGTTTATTGTTACTGATCCTGCCTGTTTCCTGTTTACTGACCCGTTGCTGCCTGTCCTGACCCTTGCTTTGCATACCGACCTGTGAGTGATATCTGCCTGTCCTGATCTTTGCTTGTTCCTTGACCACGATTCTGCCTGTCCCTTGCTGTTCCTGTTTGCTCCTGTTTGAACCTGCCTGTACGACCACTCTCACTTTAAATAAAGCTGCACATGGATCTCTGCCTCAGTCCCGCTTCGTTACAGAAGACTTCGCCGCCACCTCGATCCAGCAGCTTCCCCGGAGGACATTTTTACGGTATGGACATTGATCAGTTGTTGCTATGGAGTACGCAGGGCACACGTTCACTGGAGGATTACATCACAGAATACCTCAATATTGCATATTGTTCAGACCTGCCAGACTGTGTGCTCATAGACTTTTTCTGTGAAGGCGTTAATCAGCCACTCAAGTCACAGTTGATTCGTGAGGGGCCCCGTTCTTCACTTAGTCATTTTCTGGATTATGCTTTATTGACTGTTGGCTCTCTGTTTACTGTGGGTGTCGCGGAGGAATGCGACACCACGCTTAATCATGTAATGGCTGCCGCGCCAAAGGACACTCACAAGATGGCGGCTCCCATAACGGCAACACCAGTCAACATCGCCGCTGATCGCCCAGAGTCACGTCACGTCTCCGCTGATCGCCCAGAGTCACGTCACGTCTCCGCTGATCGCCCAGAGTCACGTCACGTCTCCGCTGATCGCCCAGAGTCACGTCACGTCTCCGCTGATCGCCCAGAGTCACGTCACGTCTCCGCTGATCGCCCAGAGTCACGTCACGTCTCCGCTGATCGCCCAGAGTCACGTCACGTCTCCGCTGATCGCCCAGAGTCACGTCACGTCTCCGCTGATCGCCCAGAGTCACGTCACGTCTCCGCTGATCGCCCAGAGTCACGTCACGTCTCCGCTGATCGCCCAGAGTCACGTCACGTCTCCGCTGATCGCCCAGAGTCACGTCACGTCTCCGCTGATCGCCCAGAGTCACGTCACGTCTCCGCTGATCGCCCAGAGTCACGTCACGTCTCCGCTGATCGCCAAGAGTCACGTCACGTCTCCGCTGATCGCCCAGAGTCACGTCACGTCTCCGCTGATCGCCCAGAGTCACGTCACGTCTCCGCTGATCGCCCAGAGTCACGTCACGTCTCCGCTGATCGCCCAGAGTCACGTCACGTCTCCGCTGATCGCCCAGAGTCACGTCACGTCTCCGCTGATCGCCCAGAGTCACGTCACGTCTCCGCTGATCGCCCAGAGTCACGTCACGTCTCCGCTGATCGCCCAGAGTCACGTCACGTCTCCGCTGATCGCCCAGAGTCACGTCACGTCTCCGCTGATCGCCCAGAGTCACGTCACGTCTCCGCTGATCGCCCAGAGTCACGTCACGTCTCCGCTGATCGCCCAGAGTCACGTCACGTCTCCGCTGATCGCCCAGAGTCACGTCACGTCTCCGCTGATCGCCCAGAGTCACGTCACGTCTCCGCTGATCGCCCAGAGTCACGTCACGTCTCCGCTGATCGCCCAGAGTCACGTCACGTCTCCGCTGATCGCCCAGAGTCACGTCACGTCTCCGCTGATCGCCCAGAGTCACGTCACGTCTCCGCTGATCGCCCAGAGTCACGTCACGTCTCCGCTGATCGCCCAGAGTCACGTCACGTCTCCGCTGATCGCCCAGAGTCACGTCACGTCTCCGCTGATCGCCCAGAGTCACGTCACGTCTCCGCTGATCGCCCAGAGTCACGTCACGTCTCCGCTGATCGCCCAGAGTCACGTCACGTCTCCGCTGATCGCCCAGAGTCACGTCACGTCTCCGCTGATCGCCCAGAGTCACGTCACGTCTCCGCTGATCGCCCAGAGTCACGTCACGTCTCCGCTGATCGCCCAGAGTCACGTCACGTCTCCGCTGATCGCCCAGAGTCACGTCACGTCTCCGCTGATCGCCCAGAGTCACGTCACGTCTCCGCTGATCGCCCAGAGTCACGTCACGTCTCCGCTGATCGCCCAGAGTCACGTCACGTCTCCGCTGATCGCCCAGAGTCACGTCACGTCTCCGCTGATCGCCCAGAGTCACGTCACGTCTCCGCTGATCGCCCAGAGTCACGTCACGTCTCCGCTGATCGCCCAGAGTCACGTCACGTCTCCGCTGATCGCCCAGAGTCACGTCACGTCGCTGGTCCTGTCCGAGAGCAGACAGGATTGCGTTCCAGCATGAATGATCCTCCACTGACTACAGCACGAGCAGCTGGCATTCCGAAACCCACGGCTGCTTCGTTTTCAAGCCTGCCGGACGCTTCGCTCTCAAGCCTGCCGGACGCTTCGCTCTCAAGCCTGCCGGACGCTTCGCTCTCAAGCCTGCCGGACGCTTCGCTCTCAAGCCTGCCGGACGCTTCGCTCTCAAGCCTGCCGGAAGCTTCGCTCTCAAGCCTGCCGGAAGCTTCGCTCTCAAGCCTGCCGGAAGCTTCGCTCTCAAGCCTGCCGGAAGCTTCGCTCTCAAGCCTGCCGGAAGCTTCGCTCTCAAGCCTGCCGGAAGCTTCGCTCTCAAGCCTGCCGGAAGCTTCGCTCTCAAGCCTGCCGGAAGCTTCGCTCTCAAGCCTGCCGGAAGCTTCGCTCTCAAGCCTGCCGGAAGCTTCGCTCTCAAGCCTGCCGGAAGCTTCGCTCTCAAGCCTGCCGGAAGCTTCGCTCTCAAGCCTGCCGGAAGCTTCGCTCTCAAGCCTGCCGGAAGCTTCGCTCTCAAGCTCGCCTGGTGCAACGCTCTCAAGCTCGCCTGGTGCAACGCTCTCAAGCTCGCCTGGTGCAACGCTCTCAAGCTCGCCTGGTGCAACGCTCTCAAGCTCGCCTGGTGCAACGCTCTCAAGCTCGCCTGGTGCAACGCTCTCAAGCTCGCCTGGTGCAACGCTCTCAAGCTCGCCTGGTGCAACGCTCTCAAGCTCGCCTGGTGCAACGCTCTCAAGCTCGCCATGTGCAACGCTCTCAAGCTCGCCATGTGCAACGCTCTCAAGCTCGCCATGTGCAACGCTCTCAAGCTCGCCATGTGCAACGCTCTCAAGCTCGCCATGTGCAACGCTCTCAAGCTCGCCTGTTGCAACGCTCTCAAGCTCGCCTGTTGCAACGCTCTCAAGCGCCCTGGACGCGATGGACATGATGGCTGCTTTGCCAGTGCCTACGGGCAAGATGGCCGCCCCTTCAGTGCTCACGGAGGTAAGGGGCGTTCCAGCCATTGAGTCCGCTCCAGAACCCGCTTCAGCCAGTGAGTTTGCTCCAGAGACCACTCCAGTCTGTGAACCATCGCCTCACTCCCGGAGGAAGAGGAGGAGGAAGAGGAGGAGGAAGAAGGCGTCAAGACGCAGACGCCGTTCAAGGGGCCGCCTGAGCCACCTGACCTGCCGTGGCCGCTTGAGCCGCCTGACCTGCCGTGGCCGCCCGAGCCGCCTGACCTGCCGTGGCCGCCCGAGCCGCCTGACCTGCCGTGGCCGCCCGAGCCGCCTGACCTGCCGTGGCCGCCCGAGCCGCCTGACCTGCCGTGGCCGCCCGAGCCGCCTGACCTGCCGTGGCCGCCCGAGCCGCCTGACCTGCCGTGGCCGCCCGAGCCGCCTGAGCTGCCGGGGCCGCCCGAGCCGCCTGACCTGCCGTGGCCGCCCGAGCCGCCTGACCTGCCGTGGCCGCCCGAGCCGCCTGACCTGCCGTGGCCGCCCGAGCCGCCTGACCTGCCGTGGCCGCCCGAGCCGCCTGACCTGCCGTGGCCGCCCGAGCCGCCTGACCTGCCGTGGCCGCCCGAGCCGCCTGACCTGCCGTGGCCGCCCGAGCCGCCTGACCTGCCGTGGCCGCCCGAGCCGCCTGACCTGCCGTGGCCATCCGAGCCGCCTGAGCCGCCTGACCCGCCGTGGCTGCCTGAGTCCCTGGGGCTGCATTGGAGATCCCGTTCCCGGCTGCTGTTAGATCTCCAATGCACCCACCCCCCCTCCCTAGCTGTTCCTTTACGTCGCGAGGACGCGCCTTCCGGGAGGGGGGCGTTATGTCATGATCACAGTCTGTTCATGTTCACTCTGGACTACATTTCCCATGATCCTCCATTGCTCATCACCTGCACTCACTTCACAATCACTCCTCACTAATCACCACACCCAGCTGCAGCTCATTACCAGGACTATAAAGGACCTTCACACACACCACCTCACCGCGAAGTCTTGATTACCCAGTGTATCATTTCCGAGCGTTTCCCTGTGTTTATTGTCTGCCTGTTTATTGTTACTGATCCTGCCTGTTTCCTGTTTACTGACCCGTTGCTGCCTGTCCTGACCCTTGCTTTGCATACCGACCTGTGAGTGATATCTGCCTGTCCTGATCTTTGCTTGTTCCTTGACCACGATTCTGCCTATCCCTTGCTGTTCCTGTTTGCTCCTGTTTGAACCTGCCTGTACGACCACTCTCACTTTAAATAAAGCTGCACATGGATCTCTGCCTCAGTCCCGCTTCGTTACAAAAAGACATGATATTAATATTATTAATAATAATAACAATGAGAAGAAGAAGAAAAACAATGACACTGTGTTAAAAAATAAATAGTTGCAACTATAAAGGATTTGAAAAAGTTTATTTTGAAGTCCTAATACGATCTCTCTCATTTTAATAAAAATCAATAATATGGTTGATGGTTAATTTGTAGGCTACGTCACATTGCTTTACAGAGAATGTTCATTTTCTATAAATTTGTTCACTAAATTATGTGCTCTCCAGAGTTTTCAGCGCTCTCTCCACTGCCATCACAATAGGAATAGGCATATACCAAAATAAAAAAAAAATAAAATAAAAAATAAAAAAAACATTTAGGCCTAACGAGTTCTGTTTTATTTATTTAGCTATAACACGAGCCTATGATATGCGAGTTATCGCACCAGCAAGAGTGCTGTTTTTAGGAACATTTGCACAATCGCAAATGTGACATTTATACAACAGTTCAATAAAGTTACTCAGTAACTCAGTAATGTTTATAGATGAGTTAGGATTTTTGAACGACTAGTTTGAATAAAGGATTTGACTCTCTCATTAAGTTAGAGGCTTACCGCCACCTACTGGCGGTTTTAGTTTCTTAGTTAAAAAAGTAGACGTTTCATTTTTTTTTCAATCATTTCATATTTCTACATTAAATTTTTAACATTAAAAACATTAATCTTTTAACATAATTTATGCAATTATAATTTGCTGTGTAAATCCACATGCCATGTCTAAACAACCTGTGTCAATCCAAAAATTGATTTTATTGATACCGACTTCCTTTTATTTGGTCATAATAGCCATACACCGTGTCTTTGCATTCTGATTGAATTTGTTGACTAAATTTAAGAATCTGACATAAGAGGATAGATAGCTATAACAATGAATTTGAAAATACAGTTTTCTTTTTCTCTTGGTTTTGATCTTCTCTCAACCGAGTGAGCACATCCTGCATTATATTGTATTATAATGATGATGTAATAGGCCTATTAGCCTGCCCGTTCGCCTGCGGGTGAGGAAGTTTTTGGTGTGATAAAATAGAGTATAATATAGCATAATAATGTGTGGTACTTTACAATTAAAAACATATGCATGTCAGGAGAAGGCCTTCATGTACTGGAAAACATGTAGGCCTGATTCTAAATAGGGTTTGCTGTGCTTACAGAAATTTGAATCACAAAGCGTGCATGAATGTAAATTGAAGAGTCTATTTTGAGCTTGAAGAAAGAGAAAAATATGGTCAAATAACTTGGCCCCAGATCATATCACATAGTATAAATATGAGCCCAAAAGGGTGGGCAGACAGCTGTGTTTCTCTGCAGATGTAACAGGCTCCGCTTGTAATAAAGCGTGTATTCTGAATAAAAGATTTTGAGAAGCGTTTTGTTTTTATGAAAAGAAGAAAAAACACAACATTTTGGCACCCCAGATGGGACTGGATTGAAGCACAAGTGGAAACCACAGTGGTGGACCCTGCGGTAGTCAACGCAAAAAAGGTGGCCACAAGGTAAGCAATTTATGCTTATTATTTGTGTTGAATACCGGAGAGTTCATTGTGGTAAAACACTTAAAAGCTTTTCCAAATTTAAAAAGAATTATTAATCTTTGTGTGGCGAGGGGGGCGTGGTTCAGCGAGGTCTGCAACCGGAGAGAATAGCGGGAGACGCGTGGTAAGTGAGTGGGTTGAATACAAATCACGAACACCTGTTTCTCATTCCAGTGATTGGCGCGGAGACAGGATAAAACGCTGTGAGAAGCAGGAGCGTGTGAGAGAGAGGGGAACTGTTGACTGAGTCGTGTCGAGGTTCATGGAGTGAAGCCCTTGTGGATGGTGTAAACCCAACGTGGAGTGAAGCCCTTGTGGATAGCGTATGCCGAACCTGGAGTGAAGCCCTTTGTGGATTGTTTATTTTCGTTGTTGTGCGTTGCACAGACTTTCTGTTGAACTGTTTTGATATTCAATAAAGACTCAGTCAGCAGTTGTTCGCCGTCCCTGACCTCTTCCTTCCCCCGCTACGAACTTAAATCTACTACACTGGTGCCGAAACCCGGGAAGGAAGACGGGAGCACGTCGATATGCAGTCTTCGTCCTCCGCCACATTTGCGGACATCATCGCGTCCCTCGCGGTCCTGCACCGTGAACAACAACAGGCCCTGCTGGGAGCTCCGGGACTCGTGCCGCAAATGGTTGCTGGCTGAGGGAAGCGACGTGGACCTGGTCGTCGATCTCAGATTTTGGGGACGGATTGGCCCGCGTTTAAGCAATTATTGGGATGTTTATGCTCGGATGCCTCTTGGGGGAAAAGAACGCGGGGTGAGCAAGCACGAGTACAGGTGGGAGAGACTGATCAGAGACCGGAGAGTACTGCTGCAGGGGCAGTTAAGAGGCGACCAGGAGCGGTGTTTCCAAGCCATTCTGCAGACCCAGCAGGAGGACCGCGAGGCGTTCCGGAGCTGGATTGACCGGGAGGTTCCCCGGGAGCCCACCGAACAGCCCGCTGTGCCTGTCCACCTGCCCTTAAATAAGATGGGCCCACTGGATGATCCAGAAGTTTTCTTAGAGCTCTTCGAGAGATCCGCTGAGGCGTGTAAATGGCCGCGGGACCAGTGGTCGATGAGGCTGGTCCCGCTCCTCTCAGGAGAAGCACAGGTGGCGGCACAGCAGCTCCCCGTCCAGAACCTCCTGGTCTATGAAGACCTACGGTGGGCCATCGTCCAGCGGGTTGGTCGGACCCCAGAGCAGCACCGACAGCGCTTCCGCTCCCTCGACCTGGGTGAGTCCGGCCGGCCCTTCACGTTGGCCCAGCAGCTCCGGGACTCGTGCCGCAAATGGTAGCTGGCTGAGGGAAGCGACGTGGACCTGGTCGTCGATCGCGTGGTGCTGGAGCAATTCATCACTCGGCTCCCGAAAAAGACGGCTGAGTGGGTCCAGTGCCACCCGAGGGCGGGGCGGAATGGGACAGGCACCTTCTTGCAGACCCAGGGGGGCAGGACTCCCTGCTGCCGGGACGGACCCCACTCTTGCTTCTCCCCTTTCTCCGCGCCAACCATTCAGCCCACTCTCTGCCACTGGAGCGGCGGGCAGGTCTGGGCTGGCCTGTTGGCGGTGTGGGGATCCGGATCATTTCGTGGATAAATGTCCGGTTATGGAGGTCAGGACGGTGATCCGGGTCCCCGACGATCCACAGGCCGCCCCTGGTCAAGCTGGCGGGTACCAAATACCTGTGAGTATCAAAGGGGTACCTATCAGGCTTTGGTGGACTCGGGCTGCAACCAAACCTCGGTTCATCAAAGCCTGATTTCATCTGGGGCATTGGATACAGGCCGCATGGTTGGGGTTCGGTGCGTGCACGGGGATGTGGTGAGATATCCTATAATGTCCGTCATCATTAAATTTAGGGGACAAAAGCATAGTGTTGAGGTGGCAGTTAACCCACACCTCTGGCATCCGATAATTTTGGGGACGGATTGGCCCGCGTTTAAGCAATTATTGGGATGTTTATGCTCGGATGCCTCTTGGGGGAAAAGAACGCAGGGTGAGCAAGCACGAGTACAGGTAGGAGAGACTGATCAGAGACCGGAGAGTACTGCTGCAGGGGATCTGAGTGAAGCCGGAAGACTAATTCTTCCGGAACGCAATGATTTTCCCCTCGAGCAGTCTCAGGATGAGACATTAAAACATGCATTTGATAGGGTCTGTATGATTAATGGTCAGCCTCTCCAGCCTGGACGTCCGCTTGCTTACCCATATTTCGCGATTATAAAAGATAGGTTGTATCGAGTGACCCAAGACACTCAGACAAAAGAAGATACAACCCAGTTATTAGTGCCAAAGAGCCGCAGGGAAATGCTTTTCCACGCGGCTCATTCTAATCCGATGGCGGGGCATTTGGGACAGGACAGTCTCATGACCCGATTTTTCTGGCCGGGCATTCACGAGAATGTACGCAGG
Organism: Chanodichthys erythropterus; assembly: GCF_024489055.1. NCBI lineage: Eukaryota > Metazoa > Chordata > Actinopteri > Cypriniformes > Xenocyprididae > Chanodichthys > Chanodichthys erythropterus. Next base: position 40,487,847 of record NC_090237.1, read on the forward strand.
TGGTGCGCGTCTTGTCGTGAATGCCAGTTGGTGAACCCACCGGCCACCCCAAAAGCGCCATTGCGCTCACTTCCATTAATGCAGGTCCCCTTCGAGAGAATTGGTATGGACCTCATCGGGCCATTAGAACGATCAGCAAGGGGACATCGCTTTGCGTTAGTCATTGTTGATTATGCAACGCGATATCCTGAAGCAGTGGCTCTCCGCAACATTTCCGCAAAATCTCAGGCCAAAAACGAAATTCAGTATGTGCTGGACTTGAGAGCAAAACTCCACACTTTGGGGCGGCTATCAATGGAGAATTTGCTACAAGCCCAGCACAGACAGAGCCAGCTGTATAACAGATGGTCTAACTTACGCAAATTTGCACCGGGAGAGAAAGTGCTTGTATTACTCCCTACTTCAAATTCGAAATTACTTGCAAAGTGGCAAGGACCCTTTGAAGTCACACGGCAAGTGGGCGAGCTCGATTATGAGGTGGTACGGTCCGACAGGAGGGGGGCGCGTCAAATCTATCACCTCAACCTATTGAAAAAATGGAATGAGGCGGAATCAGTGATGCTGGCGACGGTGATTAGCGGAGAGGATGATCTCGGGCCAGAGGCGAATATAAAAACTCAATCCCTCGCTCTGACCCCGGGAGGAGATCACCTCTCGCCCTCCCAGCTCACTGATTTATCTAAATTGCAAACAGAATTTGCAGACGTGTTCTCTCCCCTGCCGGGACGTACCAACCTCATTCAGCACCATGTCGAGACGGAGCCGGGCGTGGTGATTTGCAGCCGGCCGTATAGGTTACCTGAACACAAGAAAAAAGTAGTTCAGGACGAATTAGAGGCAATGCTGAAAATGGGAGTAATAGAAGAGTCCAGCAGTAACTGGGCGAGCCCGATAGTTTTGGTTCCCAAGACCGACGACTCGGTTCGTTTCTGCGTGGACTATCGCAGGGTGAATGCAGTGTCGAAATTCGACGCGTATCCAATGCCATAAAAGGCTGTGAGATGGGATGGATAAATGTTCATTATCATTAAATTAAGTTTGTTTTCAAATTGATAATAACAAACTTCATCTGAATGCTATAGTGGCAACATCGCGCGCAATAGGCTATTTATAGCTTATTACATTGCGCGCGATGTTGACTATATAGATGTTACAGATCCCTTGTTTCCCTGGACTCCATTTCCCAGAATCCTCCTGTTCTCCTCACCTGCACACACTTCCCTCGTCAGCTCCTCATCATCACAGATCACCTGCACCTGGACTCTATTGTCAGCACTCCCCATATATTGCACTCACTCCCTTCACTCCTCGTCCGTTCTCTGTTTTGTTAAGATGTATGTTTGGTGTTCCCTGCTTTCTGTTGAATAAACATATCATTCGTATTGTGGAAATCCGTATCAGCCTCATCTCTACCAGCATCCGTAACAGAAGAACGGACCTTAAACGACCGGATTTTCCACAAAAAAAAAAAAAAAATGGAGACTTCCACCAGCTCCCTGGCTCCTGCTCCTCCAGCGCCTCTCACTCTTCTGACAACCTGCGATCGCCTCATCGGGCTCCTACAGGTGGGTCGTTCGCTGGAGAGGTATGTGGAGGAGTTCGTGGAGCTTGCTTTCTTGTCTGACTGGCCTGATGCTCAGTTGATCTCCTTGTTTTTGGATGGATTGGATGACGACACTATCCGTTTTGATGAACCTGTTTTTTGTTTCTCCTTAAGCGATACTATCAATTTAATTTTGTGGTTGAATGGCTCCAAATTCTTGGTAGAAGAGGTTCAGGATCAGTGTTGTCGTCCGGTCCATCCAGAAACACGGTTGGCCGGGCCAGTCAGTCAACCTCCGGCTTCCTCCACATACCCCTCCAGCGAACTCCCTGCCTGCCCCAGGCTGGACCCATATTCCGCTACTGGGCCCAGTAAGCGGAGGAGGAGGAAGAAAGCGGCCCCAATGTCTCCAGAGCCCGCTCCAGTATCTCCAGGGCCCGCTCCAGTGTCTCCAGAGCCCGCTCCAGTGTCTCCAGAGCCCGCTCCAGTGTCTCCAGAGCCCGCTCCAGTGTCTCCAGAGCCCGCTCCAGTATCTCCAGAGCCCGCTCCAGTATCTCCAGAGCCCGCTCCAGTCCCCACAGAGCCAGCTCCAGTGCCTGTGGGGATTTTAATTGTATATGAGGGGATGGATAGTACCCATCTTCCAGCCTCACACAAGCCGCCCAGTCATGCGGCCTGGCTTATAGACTTTTGGGCCGAGCCAAGTTCTCCAGTCTCCGCCGCCGAGCAAAGTTCTCCAGTCTCCGCCGCCGAGCAAAGTTCTCCAGTCTCCGACGCCGAGCAAAGTTCTCCAGTCTCCGACGCCTACGAGCCCTCAGCTCCAGCCGCCGCCGCCGCCGAGCCCTCAGCTCCAGCCGCCGCCGCCGCCGAGCCAGCCGCTCCAGCCGCCGCCGCCGAGCCAGCCGCTCCAGCCGCCGAGCCAGCCGCTCCAGCCGCCGCCGCCGAGCCAGCCGCTCCAGCCGCCGAGCCAGCCGCTCCAGCCGCCGCCGCCGCCGAACCAACTGCTCCTATGAACTGTGTTTTTGAACCCTCCAGCCCAAAGACTGTTTTCCCTCCCTGCCTCCCTCTCCCACCTCCATCCAGTTATGTTTACACTGAACCTTCACCTCAAGCCCCCTCGCCCATATCTCCACCTCGGACCTCTGGGCGATTACCTACACCCCGGCTCCAACCTCCCTCTGCTCCACCGTTACCCATCAGTCCACCAGCGTCACCAGTATCCATCCTGCCTCCACTCACACCTTGTGCACTCGTCAGCCTGCCCTTCCCTCTGGACTACACTCCTCCGTCTCCGCTCCGTCACTCCGTCCCTCAGTTTCAGTTGGCTTCCTCACTCCCCCCGGTGTTCTTTTTGTTGGCTGTCCTACTGCTTCTACTGCGGCCTTCTGGAGTCCCGGCTGCGCTTCGGTCGGCGGAGCCTTCGGTTCCGCCATCACCCGCCAGTCCTTCAGCGACGCCTGGGCTCAACGCCTCGAAGGCTTCGGCTCCTGACCCGCCATGGCTGCCCGCTGCACCTGACCCGCCATGTATGCCCGCTGCATGTCTGCCCGCTGCACCTGACCCGCCATGGCTGCCCGCTGCACCTGACCCGCCATGGCTGCCTTCAGCCCCTGACCCGCCATGGCTGCCTTCGGCCCCTGACCCGCCATGGCTGCCTTCGGCTCCTGACCCGCCATGGCTGCCTTCGGCTCCTGACCCGCCATGGCTGCCTTCGGCTCCTGACCCGCCATGGCTGCCTTCGGCTCCTGACCCGCCATGGCTTTTGAGCCCGCCCTGGAGACCTCCACTCCAGTCTACTCATCCCCCTGCTCCGGTTTGAGGTCTCCAGGGCGCCCCTCCCGGGAGGGGGAGGTACTGTTACAGATCCCTTGTTTCCCTGGACTCCATTTCCCAGAATCCTCCTGTTCTCCTCACCTGCACACACTTCCCTCGTCAGCTCCTCATCATCACAGATCACCTGCACCTGGACTCTATTGTCAGCACTCCCCATATATTGCACTCACTCCCTTCACTCCTCGTCCGTTCTCTGTTTTGTTAAGATGTATGTTTGGTGTTCCCTGCTTTCTGTTGAATAAACATATCATTCGTATTGTGGAAATCCGTATCAGCCTCATCTCTACCAGCATCCGTAACAATAGACAGTATTCAAATAATAATAATTTCTTAATTCCGCACTTATCATTCTTAATTCCAGGTTGCTATGGTAGCGCGCGTTGTTTACACATGTAACTCGTGGTCATGAGAAATAGATGTCCTTCTCTCAACATAATGAAGTCGTGGCCACAAGAAAAATATCTGGTTCCCTCACCATATGATCTCATGGCCACGACTTATTATCACGTTCCCACGAATTAATATCTTGTGGCCACGACTTATTATCACGTTCCCACGAGTTTATGTCGTGGCCACGACAAAACTAAGTGAACCGAACATGTCCCCTCCCGGTCACCGTACGAGAAAAAATATTGCCAACTTTACTGAGTTAAGCACTGACCGTATTCTTTATATGCTACTTAAGTCCAAAGTAAACTCTATGAACAGCTCAACGTACTGTACAGGGCAGGCGCTAAATTATTGCTTGGGCAGACGTGCCGTAGATCTATCCACTGTACAGCGCTCTGGATGAATATCAACACACGCTCCACCCCTGGCGACACTGGTGGTATGATCCACCCGCAACCGCTCATTATTAATGGAAAATCAAAATATTGAGTCATATTTATGTTTGTTCAAAAATCAGATTCGGACGCAACAACCCAAACATGTAGAATCGAAAATTAAACTGAGTGACAATTATCCGTTTGTGAAGTATTCTAAAAAATGAAAAAATGAAAGTTTGAAGCCAACTTTTCATTTGGTTCATTTTGATGGTGCAAATTGAACAAAGAACTGCAAAGCGTTACACGGACCCAAAACCATTACAGATATCAAGAATTGATTTCTTACTAGTTGAAATTCCAATTTCACATATCAGAAATAAATTCTTACTAGTAAAAATGCAAATTTTTGATATCATTAATTACTTTGTTACTAGTGCAAATGTCTATTCTTGATATCAACAATTGAATTGCTACTAGTAACAATGTTCATTTTTGATCAATAATTTGATTTTCACTAGTGACAATGTTAGTTTCTGATATCCTGAATGTGATTGTTACTAGTAAGAAAGCCATTTTAGATATCTGAAATTATGTTGATATCAAGAACGGCCATTTCAACTAGTGACAATTGAATTCTTGATATCAAAAATTTGCATTTTACTAGTAGCAATGTAATTATTGATATCAAAAATTAGTATTTTTACTAGTAAGAATTGTATTTCTGAAATTGGAATTTCAACTAGTAAGAAATCAGTTCTTGATATCAACAATTGAATTTGTATGGCAGCCTATGGTGACATTTCACTAGTGAAAATACAATTACAGATATCAAGAATTCTAGAATTCTACAACTGAATTGTTGATATCAAGAATTCATATCCTGAGATGTGAATAAAAGTCAAAACGGCTTGCCATAGTTTACCATGACCCCACACACTCACTTTGACAATTGTGGTCATCATCTAAGATAAATTGCTTATAATGTAAAAATAATTCATTACATTTAGTTATCCATATCGGAAAATGCAAACAAGTTCTATAGAAACTATGCCTATAGAATCAATATATATAGAAATCTATAGGTGTACCAAATGATTCATTGAAAAGAGATGCAAATGAAAAGTTTGACAGTAATAGCATTATGAAAGGCAGTTACTGTGAATGAAACATTTATATAGATGAAACACTTATTTTGTGTAGTGAAAAAGGATACTGTGGGATTATGTGTATTGTACTAACAATTGAAAATATGCTAAAATGTTTGAAAAAGTGCACTATTGATGATCTATTATGATGTTAGTACTAAGAGTTTTGAAAATTTACCAATTGCTTGTGTTGTGGAAATTTTAAAAATTAATTGTATTTATCCTTAAATGCAAATACAAAAACTGCTAGTGTCCTGAAATATCTTTCTCTTCAGGACATTCAAACCTGACACAGAACTAATAAAGCCTATGTGCAGTTTTTTCCCCTCATCCTAATATGGCACTGAGGTTGCTACTTCTATGTCTGTAAATTCAAATACTGTATGCATTGCATGTATCTTTAACACACTCTTAAAACTGATGTGTTCAAAACAACACAACCTGTGCCATTTCTTAACACATTTGTGAGTCTAGTTAAGGACAACACATTTTCGGCAACTTTTAGTGTTTTATCCCTCTTAACAAAGACAACACAAAAAGCTCTGCATTATAGCACACATTTTTCACTGAAATTGTAAATAGCCCTTGTAAGTTAATAAAGCAAACATTAAAGGATTAGTTCACTTTGAAATTAAAATGTCCTGATGATTCACTCACCCCATGTCATCCAAGATGTTCATGTCTTTCTTTCTTCAGTCGAAAAGAAATTAAGGTTTTTGATGAAAACATTCCAGGATTTTTCTCCATATAGTGGACTTCAATGGCCTCCAAACGGTTGAAGGTCAAAATTACAGGGTCAAAGTTTGAACTAAATTGTCATACACAATATGCCAGTGCAAGTATATAACAATTTAGTTCACACTTTGACCTCTGGAGGGCAGTAATACACTTAGCAGTGTCTACACTGCTGGAATTCTAATAGAGATGAAGAAGAAGAGAGCTAGTTCAAGATGAGCATTTATGGTTAAAACTTATAAAATTTTAATTATTTTTTAGAAAATGTCCGATGGTTTCTCTAGATAAGACTCTTATTCCTCGTCTGGGATCATGTAGAGCTCTTTGAAGCAGCACTGAAACTGACATTTGGACCTTCAACCCGTTGAACCCCAGTGAAGTCCACTATATGGAGAAAAATCCTGGAATGTTTTCATCAAAAACCTTAATTTCTTTTCCACTGAAGAAAGAAAGACATGAACATCTTGGATGACATGGGGGTGAATCAATTATCAGGAAATTTTAAAGTGAACTAATCCTTTAAGCAGTGTATGAGCATGCAAAAAAACCTTCAGCCTTTTTTGTAATCCATAAGGTGATGTTACTGTCAAGGTTTCATTTGTGCAGTTAAAATCTTCTATCCTGTACCTCTACCTCATCATAACAACAACTACCTGAGGTGGGATGATGTAGTCAGCAACATCCCAGATCTGTTCACCGAACTCCGTGGTGTTTGTTTGAGCGATGCCTTTCACTTTGGTTGTGACCGAGCTGAGGATGCTTTCAGTGACCTGGTGATGCCCACTCAAAATCACATACCTGTATCAGAATCACATAGCAGAATCAACATAAGTAAACATTACTACTGTATGCTGACGTTCTTTGAAATGAACATGAATGTAATTTGTTTGCAAATCATTTAACTGCATTGCAAATTGCTGACTCTGAATGATTTTCTAAGGTTGTTTCTTAGTCACTTAGCAACTTACCCGACAAAAAAGATAAATGCCCCGAGCTGATACAGACGATAAATCAGTCCTATTCCCTGGGATTTTACCGCTAGTAATCGTGGGGTAGAGTATTGAAAAAAACAGCTCTTTATGCTCTCCATCCTTGTGTTTGTGGCTGCTTCATTTGGTTGAGATGTCACTCCTCTAACTCACTTTATCTTCTCTTCCTGTTAGAGAAGAAATGAAAGAGTTCTGAAACTTTTAGGCGTGTACTAACAAGACCACAGAGACACGGAAATGAGCAGTGAAGTGTTTTGAGCACAAGAGAAACATTCAGTTGATAGGAATAACTCCTCTAGACTGTTGTTTTTTTTTATTATTGATTTGGTGCAATTTTCACAAGCAAAAATTTTCAAAACAAAATGTGCACTTTAAAAAAAACATTTAATATTTTCAATTGTGTTAGTACAATACACAAATTATCCTTTTCACAACGCAAAGTGTTTCATCTACATAAATGTTTCATTCACAGTACTGCCTTTCATAATACTATTACTATCAAACTTTTGATTTGCATCTCTTTTTGTTCAGTTTAATACATTTATCTGTTATTTAATCCAACTGAACTTAATGGTTAATCATTTAATCATTTGGTACACCTATAGATTTCTGTTGATTCTATAGGCATAGTTTCTATAGAAATTATTCGTAATTTCCAATATGGATAATCAAATGTAAGCAATTTATCTTAGATGATGACCACAATTTTCAAAGTGTGTTTGTGGTCCTGGTAAACACTGCATTGTGAACCAAATGTCCCAACAAGGATGGTAATACCAGTAATTTTAGACTTGTTGTTTTTTTTTTGTTTTGTTTTTTTTTGGTCAACAAAAATTTCCAACATGGACAACCAAATGTAATGAATTATTTTTACATTATAAGTAATTTACCTTGATAACCACAATTTTCAAAGTGTGTGAGTGTGAGAGAGAGTGAGAGAGATTTTCAATTTGTGAACACAGAGCAGGATAGAGTACAAGAGGAAAAAAAAGTCAACGACTTTATAACATCAGATTTATCAGAGATGCATCACAAGAAAAATGACAGATGACATCAAATACAGCATTTTACATTATAGTATGCCATGTGATACTGTAAACAGAGGAGTTACCATGATAGAGACTGCCACATTACTGTAGTTCACCCTTATAAAGGTTGACTGCAGTAGGCTATAAATTCAGTCATATGGTACTGTGAGAAAATTTACTGTATTGGAATCAAATTCAGCATTTTACATTACAGTATTGTTAGATCATAATCTCAATCATAGGTAGAATATTTGTAGTCTCAGTCATCAGTTAGAAACAGGCGCCTCAACCCCTGTGATGTGCGGCAGCAGCAGCGCGAGAGCAGAGAATGACCAAGCAGACACAGATCAAGTGCGGTACAAAGCATTCTCAGATTTATTCAGGAAGAAGGGTCATATATATAGACATAGGTCAAACAACAATCTCCAGGATGGCTTGAGCATCCAATCATACGTTTTAAGAATCAAACCTTACCATGTATGGCATTTAAAGAAATATAATAACAAATAAGAAAAGTATGTGTGCAAATGTGTGTGACACTCTCACTCGTAACCAGAAGTTGAAGACAGTGTGTCCAAGGACTACTACTTCTTGTTTTGTCTAGGTAGGTACATGAGCTGCACAATGGAAAAATCCCAAGACACAGAGAAAGTCAAAAAGTGAAGCCCAAGAAACAAGAAATTATTTAAAGATATGTGCTATGTGATACTGTAAACGGATTACCATGGTGGAGACTATTACTCACCCTCCATCTGTAAAGATCAACTACAGTATTAATTCAGTCATATGGTACAATGAGAACATTTACTGTATTGGCAGCAATCTCTGTTCTACACAAAACCTCATGACTGTATCATACTTCACACCTTTTGATAACACACTGAATAGATATTATTACAAACATTATGGCAATATTATATCTCGGTGATTAAACGAAATGTTATCATTACATATCACAATGATCTTGTGATTTGAAACAGTGATTATGTAGAATGAAAATATGTACAACTAGAATGAAAGCATCAAGTTTTGAAAGAATGACTAACTGTTACTAGTGTGATCAGTCTTGAAAGAGTTTTGAAAGAGTTTTGAAAATGTACACCTTGTGAAAATAGTACCAAAGCGAATATATATAAAAAAAAAAAAAACTTTAGATGCTACATTTGCATTTAGAGTTCAGTGCTGTTGTACTCGAGTCTGGACTCGAGACGTTTTTCTATTGTCTCGGACTTGTCTTGGACTCATTGCATTTACACTCAGACTTGTTCACTGGTCTCGACTGAGTCCAACAATATGCTTTTTGCTGATATGAACATGTTATTTAGCGATAGACAACGAAACGTGCCTGGTGGATCCAAAATGGTCAATATTCATATTCATCCATTTATTCATATTTTATGTTAATCATTTATGGACGTTATCATTTATCAGATTTCAACATTTTTGTTGACAATTGAAATATATGAAGTAGAGAAGTTCATTTTGGATGTTTTTTTTCCTGACTGACAGCAGATGCCTTTTAACCAATCATTATCTGTTAACCGAAAAGATTAGAAGGTTGTATTAGAATTAAACTATAATGGATGAGTGTCTGTGACCCATTAAAATACCACAAAGGTTTAGTTTTACATGTGCAAATAGCAGCATAAAGCAGCATTTTTTATTTTTATTTTATAAAATAGCATATTATGTTTGATGTTCATTTGTAAACAATACATATTTTACATTTCTGAATGTTAAAATATGACATACACAACTTACCTGTTTTTTTCTCTCAAAAACACAATTTTGACTGATATGTGTAGCATATATTACTTTACTTTTAAAATTACTTAAATTGTTTACTACAGGTATTAATCAGTCAAAAGTCTTACTGTCATTTAATTAAGGTCATCCCTAATATTAAATTTTTTTTTTTTTTTTTTTTTTTTTGAACGGGCACTTTAATTGAACCAACTGAAGCTTTTCAATGAAATAATCAACATAAAACTGAGTTTTGATCCAAAATAAAGGCAAGGTTTTAAAGGTTGTAAAGGCAACCAAACAGGTGTTGCACTTTACCATCTAACAGAGGACCAGTGTCCTTTTGTGTAATGAAATCACTATAACATGCACATGCTGCTGCTTCTGAATTGTACCATGTACACTTTAACTTGTATGGAATTGGGCATTGAATGATGAATAAAAAATGCTAACCTAAAATGGTAAATTAACTTATTTTGTTCAAGTCAAAAATAATTTTTAACATCAATAAACCAATCATGGTCAATAAACCAATGTACATACATCAGTATATACCAACAAAACAAAGTTTTATGGGTTAAATCAAGCAGAAATAGCACTTTAAGGTAACAATTGCAATAATTGTTACATTATATAATCAATAGTCATTCTGTTAAACAAATTGACCCCTGTTAGATGGTTAAGTGGGACAACTGTTTGATTGCTTTGACATTTCTTTCCATCACATACACACTGTAAAGATTTGGGAGGTCAGATCTCAAAATTTTATGTTGACTTGCTGCATTGCTGTAAAATTGTTATTTGGCTTAATTAACTTTTATTTTCAGGTTAACTTTAAATTTAAGTTGAACCAACTGTTTAATGTTTAGATGCAATGATCAACATAAAACTTTTTGAATTTTGATCTTCTAACAGCAGGCTTTATGTATTGTCTGCTTTTTACAATTTAGATAAACTAAATATTATCAGATTATCTCTGAGGACATGAGTACATTATCACTGATGTTCAGCAACATCTAATTGTTTTGATAGTATTTTGATAGATCAGATTCTGAAAATATTTCAATATGATATTTCTGAAGAAATATAGCAAATTGATGTCTTATTTAATGTAATGTTATGTTTGGTTTTGAACTTAAGTTGAACAGTTTTGAAAAGAGCATGTATGTATAGACAGGGCCTAAAATTAATACTTGCCAACCGCCAAATGTGAGTAAAAATTGGTGTTGGTGAGCGTATAAAATGGTGTCACATGCCAGTTGGCTGGTAACATTTTTATGAATTCTAACAAAGCATGAACGTGAACAAACATAAGCAACAATTGGGACAGTTGACGGGCCAGCACTGCATCATCAAGAGAGTTTAAGCCTTGACCATTTAAATATTCAAGTGCAAGAAGGCACAAAAGGGAGCTCATTTTGTGTGCTGTGAGGAAAGTTTTGTGTGCGCAAACAAGCGCATGCCCAAAAATCAGCATCTCTTGACAGCCCACAAATATTAAACTGAGCTGTCTTTCATGACATTTTGCTCTTAAGTGGACAAATTAATAAAAAAAAAAAAAAAAAAGCGAGTTGGAAATTGAGCCTATTTTCAAAAAAAGTGGAGTGTTTCTTTTAGTCACCGGCCATAGGCAGATGTGGCACAAAGTTAGTTTTAGGCCCTGTATATAGTTTTGGCAGTGGTTGTGTCTAAGGGAAAGATGTATTCATGTAGTTTAAAAGATTGAACACATTATTACGACATTGAATAAGACAGAAATTTGCAACATTTCTACCGTAAAGCATATTGGAATATATTCCAAAAACTAAAAAAACTATCAAAAAAGGGAAAATATTTGCTGTAACACAGACATGGACCATGTAACAAATTGCAGTGAATTCTGAACAGCAGAAAACAGCAAAAAATATTGTATAATGCCTGTCGATAGTCTTTTTAAGTCTGTGTTTTATGAGTGACAAAGTGTGTTTGTTGGGTGTTCTGGAATGATGACTTGATTTGAGAAATTAATTATGTGTTTTGGTAGTTTCAGTGCATTTGAATATGAAATTAACTGCTATGGAGCTAAAAAGTTTGTTTGGTGAACTGGGTGAATAAGACACTACAAATTCTGTAGTGTTACAGTGCTGCAAAAATGACAGTTTCTTTATGAAATAGCAACAATGTTTCTTTATGAAATAGCAGACATGGTAGCATACATATTTTTTGAAAAAGCTCCAAATCAACTTCATGGTTTGGATGCAAACTAAAAACTTAATGAGTCAAACAAACTTTTTTTTGTTTAAGAGACCATTTAAAACTGTAGTCTAAAATTTGAATGGTTTGGCCATAACTCATTATCCTTGATATTTTAATGTCATGTGTATTCAGGATTGGGTTTGGATTGTGTTTGCTGCACAACCCCCACTGCTGATCTACATTTCAATACAGGAAGGCTTCTCACAGGTGAAGTACAGACAAACGAGCTCACTAGCTACCAATACTGTTACCAATGGTGTGCAGTCTGTACGTGTCACCTGTTTTTAAGATTTAGGGGGGTAACAACAATTACAGAACAAAAATAACATTACAACCCACATGGAAAGAACCTATATGTGGATATATGCGCATATATGAAACCTATATGCAGTGTATATGTACATATATACTGCATATATGCACATATATGATAATATATATGCTGCATATATGCGCATATATAATGCATATATGCTATATATATGCTATATATATGCTGCATATATGCGTATATATACTGCATATATTTGTATATATGCCACATATAGGCAAAATTGAGGTGCATATACAGCTCTGGAAAAAATTAAGAGACCACTGCAAAATTATCAGTTTCTCTGGTTTTACTATTTAAAGGTATGTGTTTGGGTAAAATTACCATTTTTGTATTATTCTATAAACTACTAACAACATTTTTCCCAATTTCCAAATAAAAATATTGTAATTTAGAGCATTTATTTGCCGAAAGCAACAACTGGTCAAAATAACAAAAAAGATGCAGTGTTGTCAGACCTCGAATAATGGAAATAAAATAAGTTCATATTCATTTTTAAACAACAAAATACTAATGTTTTAACTTAGGAAGAGTTCAGAAATCAATATTTGGTGGAATAAACTTGATTTCGAATCACAGCTTTCATGTGTCTTGGCATGCTCTCCACCAGACTTTCACATTGATGTTGGGTGACTTTATGCCACTCCTGGTGCAAAAATTCACGCAGCTCGGATTTGTTTGATGGCTTGTGACCATCCATCTTCCTCTTGATCACATTCCAGAGGTTTTCAATGGGATTCAGGTCTGGAGATTGGGCTGGCCATGACAGGGTCTTGATCTGGTGGTCCTCCATCCACACCTTGATTGACCTGGTTGTGTGGCATGGAGCATTGTCCTGCTGGAAAAACCAGTCCTCAGAGTTGGGGAACATTGTCAGAGCAGAAGGAAGTTTTCTTCCAGGACAACCTTGTACATGGTTTGATTCATGCGTCCTTCACAAAGACAAATCTGCCCGATTCCAGCCTTGCTGAAGCACCCCCAGATCATCACTGATCCTCCACCAAATTTCACAGTGGGTGCGAGACACTGTGGCTTGTAGGCCTCTCCAGGCCTCCGTCTAACCATTAGACGACCAGGTGTTGGACAAAGCTGAAAATTGGACTCATCAGAGAAGATGACCTTACTCCAGTCCTCTACAGTCCAATCCTTATGGTCTCTTGCAAACTTTAGCCTGGCTCTTCTTTGCTTCTCATTGATGAAGGGCTTTTTTCTAGCATTGCATGACTTCAGCCCTGCCCCTAGGAGCCTGTTTCGAACAGTCATCGCCGTGCACTTCACCCCAGCTGCCTTTTGCCATTCTTTTTGTAGGTCACTTGATGTCATCCTACGGTTGTTGAGTGACATTCGAATGAGTTGGCGGTCATTCCGGTCAGTGGAGAGTCGTTTTCGCCCTCTGCCGGTCTGTAGCTTTGTTGTCCCCAATGTCTGCTGCTTGACCTTGTTCTTATGAACCGCCGTCTTTGAAATTTTAAGGAAGGAAGCAACCCGACGCTCACTGTATCCCTCTGCCAGTAAAGCCAGAATTGAACCCTTCTTTTCCTCACTTAAAACTTTCCTTTTAAACTTTTTTGGCATGGTCAATAGTTATCTTTTGATTCCAATTACTTTTTAAGTACTACTAGCACTGTTTTTGTCATCCAGCTGGTCCCACTGCAAGAGGGTAGTGATGACCACAGTGTTTTTTTATACTTTTCCTTATTAAATAAGATTTGGTTAAGGTGATCACCCTAATCAGCACCTCATTCAGTAGAATGAGGTGTGCCTGTGTTGGAATTCAACAGACATTGGAATGGAATGGCTTCCATACTTGTAGAGATGCTAATTTAAGAAAAAATTGCAGTGGTCTCTTAATTTTTTCCAGAGCTGTATGTGCATATACAGGAAATATAGGTCTCCTGTATTGCTTCTTCATATCCACATATAAGCCCTATACATACAAGATATGTCTTCTATATAGCTAATGGCAGGATCTGGTCATTTTGTAGCTCATATCTCATTTTTGACTGCCATACAAGATGCCTAGCTCATATTTTCTATTATCAAGGCAAAAACTAAGAATTAACGAAAAAAATTATGCAAGAACTTATGTATGTGCGAATGTAGCAGTTATGTATTTAGACAATTATTTTGTGATTCCACTTGCCATGACCATATTTGGGGTTTCCTGCCGCCATGCTGACTTGGGTGTTGACGCACTTTGCTGCTTCCCAGTCTGCATGAGACATCACAGCGGTAGGTCCCACATGGAAAGAACCTATATGTGGATATATGCGCATGTATGAAACCTATATGCAGTGTATATGCGCATATATGCTGCATATATGCGTATATATGCCACATATAGGCAAAATTGAGGTGCATATAAGCCCTATACATACAAGATATGTCTTCTATATAGCTAATGGCAGGATCTGGTCATTTTGTAGCTCATATCTCATTTTTGACTGTCATACATGATGCCTAGCTCATATTTTCTATTATCAAGGCAAAAACTAAGAATTAACGAAAAAAGTTATGCAAGAACTTATGTATGTGTGAACACGTGAAATTGGTCCCACATGGAAAAAACCTATATAAACATATATGTTTCAATATAGGTTTTGATATAGGTTTTGCATATATGTGACATATATAAAATTGGCCATTTTCCTATATTATATGTACATATATGTGAATATTATGTATGTGTTCATATATGTGTACATATATGTGTATATATTTGTGTACATATATGTACCTATAATATAGGAAAACGGCCAATTTTATATATGTCACATATATGCAAAACCTATATCAAAACCTATATTGAAACATATATGTTTATATAGGTTTTTTCCATGTGGGTTTACAGGTTCTTTATAAGGTAGTGGTGCTATATCGCACCTTAACCACCCCAAAGAACCGCTGAAGAACCAATTTTTTTTAGAGTGTAGTTAAATTCCATAACATGCCAATTAAATGTTATACCAATTTCACGTGTTCACTTCGCACATACATAAGTTCTTGCATAATTTTTTTTCATTAATTCTTAGTTTTTGCCTTGATAATAGAAAATATGAGCTAGGCATCATGTATAACAGTCAAAAATGAGATATGAGCTACAAAATGACCAGATCCTGCCATTAGCTATATACAAAACATATCTTGTATGTATAGGGCTTATATGTGGATATGAAGAAGCAATACAGGAGACCTATATTTCCTGTATATGCACATACTGTATATGCACCTCAATTTTGCCTATATGTGGCATATATACGCATATATGCAGTATATATAGGGCATATATGCAGCATATATGCAGTATATATACGCATATATGCAGCATATATATTATCATATATGTGTATATATGCAGCATATATGTGCATATACACTGCATATAGGTTACATATATGCGCATATATCCACATATAGGTTCTTTCCATGTGGGCTATAATACAATTAGTCCCGAAATTGACCTTTGCATAGACCCGCCCCCCTTTAGTTACTGTTTCTTTGCCAGACAAGCCATAGCGCTGTCACGCCACACATCATGATCTCACAGAATGAAAAATACACTGTCAACACATCAACAGACAAGACAGAGCAGGTTACTTTTGGTATGAAACAAAGTCTCAGCTTTTAAATTTTGTAATTTTTTAAAGAAATTCAAACAATAAATACCGTTTTATGGCTCATTAATGTGTTGTGACAGATCACTGCATTTCAGTTCAAGCAGCATGTGAACCGATCATCTCTTCCTACTAGTAATAAACATGAATTAAAATCAGTACACACCATTTCTTAAGTTAACTGACGTTAATTTATTAATTCTCTTGTATGGTTTGTTTGTTAGACAAACTCAGTGTCATGTTTCACGTCAGTGAATAAATACATAATGACATAAAATGCTTGTCTGTGTCATGATCACCAGTGAGAGTGCCCTATCAGCCACTAGAGGGCACTCCATCTTGGACTCTTGTTTTCACCCCTTGGACTACAATACCCATACTCACTCCTGGACTCATTATCTCATTGTCTTTGCACCCAGCTGTTTTGTGTTTGTTCATTAGTGTCTGTCTATTTAATCAAGGATCCAGCAGCAGAAGACTCCGGTCATCAGTGGGGGCTGAGGAGGCTCAGGCCCTTTTGGCAACTCTCCGCCAGAGGAGAATGGGAGTGCGGGTATTTGTCCAGAAGTTCTGGTCACGGGCGGAGGGGTATGATCTCTCTGATACGGTCCTCAAAGACACAATTAATAACTGTCTGGATAAACCTCTGCCGCAGTGGGAGATGGAGCTGGTAAGGGGGTTAAACTTTTGGAATTTCTCCAATTACCTGCATCTGCGAGGGAATGGGCTGCTTCGACTACCTCCAGAGCCCGCTCCAGCCCGTGACTCCGCTCCAGTCCGTAAGCCCGCTCCAGCCCGTGTGTCCTTTCCAAGGCCTGCTCCAGCCCATGAGTGCGTCCCAGCCCGTGAATCCGCTTCAGAGGCCTCAGAGGAGGTTGGCACTGAGTCTCCGCTTCACACTCGTAAAAGGAGGAGGAGGAGAAAGGCTTTAGTCATCCCTCAAGGCCTGGAGGCTTTCCCAGAGCCCGCTCCAGCCAGTGAGTCTGCTCCAGTCAGTGAGTCCGCTCCAGCACAGCATGCTCTCCCTATCAGTCCGGTGATGGCCAAGAGGGCTGTCCTCACGTTCTATGTTTTGGCGGTCTTGCATGCCTGGAGGATGCTCTCAGAGCAGCCCCAGCCTGAACACGCTGCCATCCCGGAGCAGCCCGAGCCCGCTGCCGCCTCGGAGCAGCCTGAGCCCGCTGCCGTCCCAGAGCAGTTCCAGCCTGAGCCCGCTGCCGTCCCAGAGCAGTTCCAGCCTGAGCCCGCTGCCGTCCCAGAGCAGTTCCAGCCTGAGCCCGCTGCCGTCCCAGAGCAGTTCCAGCCTGAGCCCGCTGCCGTCCCAGAGGAGTTCCAGCCTGAGCCCGCTGCCGTCCCAGAGCAGTCCCAGCCTGAGCCCGTGGCGTCCCAGAGCTGTCCGCTCTCCCTGATACGGCCACGAAAGCCGTCATCGAGCTGTCCGCTCTCCCTGATACGGCCACGGAGGCCGTCATCGAGCTGTCCGCTCTCCCTGATACGGCCACGGAGGCCGTCACCGAGCTGTCCGCTCTCCCTGATACGGCCACGGAGGCCGTCACCGAGCTGTCCGCTCTCCCTGATACGGCCACGGAGGCCGTCACCGAGCTGTCCGCTCTCCCTGATACGGCCACGGAGGCCGTCACCGAGCTGTCCGCTCTCCCTGATACGGCCACGGAGGCCGCCACCGAGCTGTCCGCTCTCCCTGATACGGCCACGGAGGCCGTCACCGAGCTGTCCGCTCTCCCTGATTCGGCAACGGAGGCCGTCACCGAGCTGTCCGCTCTCCCTGATACGGCCACGGAGGCCGTCACCGAGCTGTCCGCTCTCCCTGATACGGCCACGGAGGCCGTCACCGAGCTGTCCACTCTCCCTGATACGGCCACGGAGGCCGTCACCGAGCTGCCCGCTCTCCCTGATATGGCCACGAAGCACCCTTGGCCAGCCCTGTCGCCGCCGTCCAAGCCTACTGCCCTGCCGCCGTCCAAGCCTTCTGTCCTGCCGCCACCGCCCAGATCTTCTGTCCTGCCGCCATCATCCAAGCCTTCTGCCCTGCCGCCACTGCCCAGGCCGTCTGAACTGTTGGAACCAGCCTGGTCAGTTCCTCCAGCACCACCCTGACACTCAGCCAGGACTCCAGACCCGCTGGAACCAGCCTGGTCTGTTCCTCCAGCACCGCCCTGGCACTCAGCCAGGATTCCAGACCTGCTGGAACCAGCCTGGTCAGTTCCTCCAGCTCCACCCTGGCACTCAGCCAGGACTCCAGAACCACTGGAACCAGCCTGTTCTGTTCCTCCAGCACCGCCCTGGCTATCAGTTGGGCACCCTGGATCTGGCCCACCATCCCTCCCCCGATCCTCCTCCTGTCCACCTCCCTCCTGAGTTTTGGTGTTGTTGTTTTGTCTGGTGGAGCGTCTGGTAGTCGCTCCTTTGAGGGGGGGTAATGTCATGATCACCAGTGAGAGTGCCCTATCAGCCACTAGAGGGCACTCCATCTTGGACTCTTGTTTTCACCCCTTGGACTACAATACCCATACTCACTCCTGGACTCATTATCTCATTGTCTTTGCACCCAGCTGTTTTGTGTTTGTTCATTAGTGTCTGTCTATTTAATCTCAGTTGTTTCTGTCCTCAGTTGTGGTTTGTTGTATTGTTACGTGCACCGTTGTATCTCTGGCCTTTTGTTTATGTGGACTGATATTCTGGATTTTGACCCCTGCCTGTTTTGGATTTACGATTGTGGATTGCCCAAATAAATGCTGCAATTCGACCTTTTACATCTTGTTCTTGTGCACCCATGACAGTCTGACTTAATGGACTGCTGGTAGAATTTTTAAGTGATAACTTTTCAGTGATTAAAGCGTTCTTCTGTGTGGACTGTGCACGAGCGCCAAGAGAGCACAGTTGCATGCCACTGATAACAGCAGCAACATCAACGAATGCTCAGCATGATTTCAAAAACAACACATATCAGTACTGTATTAATGGCAGTTTGGCCTTAATTATTGGCTTATTCTGGTCAATAAACTTGAATATCACTCAATAAGTGCCATAATTAATGAGGATTTAGCTTTCACTTTAGAATAGGGGGTCAAATTGCCTTTATTAGTACTGTATTAATGGCAGTTTAGCCATAATTATTGGCTTATTCTGCTCAATAAACTTGAATATCACTCAATAAGTGCCATAATAGAGTACCTCAGGGATGACGTGTTTTTGTAGGCCAACCCAGAAGTTAGCGGCGCATGGGTT
Organism: Chanodichthys erythropterus; assembly: GCF_024489055.1. NCBI lineage: Eukaryota > Metazoa > Chordata > Actinopteri > Cypriniformes > Xenocyprididae > Chanodichthys > Chanodichthys erythropterus. Next base: position 40,507,056 of record NC_090237.1, read on the forward strand.
CCCTCAATCGAAAGCCTATGCATTTTCCCCATAGACTTTTGGAAAATCATAAAAAATAAGCTCTGTGTTTAAAAAAGGGTTATGACACTTACATGTTTTGTCTATGAAGATAATCTTTTCAAGTTAACACAACATTTATACATTTTGAAGCCTAAATAAAGTCGTCAGATATAAAAAGCTAACAGTAGGCTATGAACGGACTACAGCACACCATGGTTGCGGATCAACGTCACCACCACCAAGCTTCCTCAAACTTTATTTAAAAAACAACTTTATTTAAAAACATGCTGGCTGATTATGATCTGTGCTATGTGTGAATACTTATCCACTTTTTCATGAGAAATGCTGTCCAAATGTCCTGTTTGTCATTACGTCGTCTAACGTCCCTGCCAAAGGAAGTAGTCCATTTTAGCAACTTGTTAGCAACTGCCGTTTTTAAGACACAATAAAGGTTTAAAAATCACAAGTGGGTTATAACTGGTGTGTTTTATGTCATAGATCAAAACATGAAAATATTTAGAGGCTATGTTAACCACAGACCTTATTTCAGGTGATTTAGCAAAAACCCATTCAAAAAACCCATTGACTTCGAGACGATGGAAATGGAAGTCTTAAAATGCTAACTCGCTTCTGGGTTTCACCTACAAAAACACGTCATCCCTGAGGTACTCTATTAATGAGGATTTAACTTTCACTTTGGGGGTCAAATTGTCTTTATACTATTTTAGCAGTTTATAACTGTCATGTCTTGTTTTGGTGTTTCATGTTCACGTTTCTTGGTTTATGTTATAGTTATGCTTTGTTTCATTGCTTTGTTTGTTTTCCTTGTTTTGCCATGTGTGTTGTCATGTGATTCCCTTTGCCCTCATGTGATTATGTCATGTGCTTCCCCTGTCTCATGTGTCATGTTCTCATTGGTTGTTCTAGTCATGTGATTTCAGTTCTGTCCTGTCATTGGTTCTTCCAAGCCAAGCCAAGCCAAGCCAAGCCTCTACCTACACTTGCCTCCAGTGGACTTTCATCGGTTACAGAAAGCTAGACCGACCATGAATACTCTCTTGAGCCTACGTCAAGGTGAACGTTTGATTGAGGACTAGGGCCGGGATTTTTGTGATGCGTGCCATTGTGTCGATTTTAATGATGTGGCACTCAAAGACATTTTCCGCCATGGACTCAATGAACCTTTGCCTTCTCACTTGCCGGGTCCTCCCAAGCTGTTTCATGTTCACGTTTCTTGGTTTATGTTATAGTTATGCTTTTAATTCATTGCATTGTTTGTTTTCCTTGTTTTGCCATGTGTGTTGTGTCATGTGATTCCCTTTGCCTTCATGTGATCATGTCATGTGCTTCCCCTGTCTCATGTGTCATGTTCTCATTGGTTGTTCTAGTCATGTGATTTCAGTTCTGTCCTGGCATTGGTTCTTTGTCTTGATTTGTTCACAGGTGTTCCTTTTTTGTCATTAGTCTCTTTGTATAAATAGCCCTCATGTTTCATTGTTACCTGGTCTAGCTTTGTTGTTTGTATGTAACCTGCTAATGGTGAGTGATCTGTTTTCAAGTCACGCCACGCCACGCCACGCCACGCCACGCCACGCCACGCCACGCCACGCCACGCCACGCCACGCCACAATAACTGAAAACCATCAGTAATTAAACATAATAACTAGCTTATTGTTCAGTTAACTAAATACAATGGCACAGAAATATAATTACATCACTACACAAAAGTAATATATGACTTAAGTTGTAGATAATGACTAAAAATGTGTACATTCAGTTATTCATTAATTACTAGGTTAAATGTTTTGTTTATTTAATGCATTTCTTTCAAATGTTTAATAATTTGTAAATAATGGTTAATATGCCCTACTATATGTTAACTTAATTACTATTGTGTCCATGCTTAACTTATGCATAATTGTGAACAAGTAAATCATTAATTTCTAGTTTATTTATGCTTAACTAATGCATAATTCAGGACCCTTAAAATGTAAAGTTAATCATTAATTACTAGTGTGTTTATTCTTAACTAATGCTTCATTTTGAACATGTTAATCATTAATTAATGATTTAATAATGCATTATTCTGGACCCTTAAAATAAAGTGTTACCCTTTTTTCACCAGGGAATGTGCGTGTCCGTGGGTGGGGCTGTCTGGGTGTGGTAATGTGGGCTGGTGTGGCTACAGTGGCAAGGCTGAATTTTTGTCCCAGTCCGCCTCTGATCCCCCCCATTAAAACCGGTGTTCAGTGATAAAGCACTCTTCTGTGTGGACTGTGCACGAGCGCCAAGAGAGCACAGTTGCATGCCCCTGATAACAGCGGCAACATCAACGAACGCTCAGCATGATTTCAAAAACAACACATTCCAGTGCCAGATCACCTCTTATTTAACAAACGAATGAAATAAATGCTTTGCTATAGTCAACTGGTGATGTTTCATGTGTATTAGGTACATCCATGCCACGAGATGTTTCAAAAAGTGGTAGGGACAATATCGACCCTAGTGAAAAGTGGTGGGGATGTGTCCCACCTGTCCCACCCATAAATTACACCTATATATAATGCAACAAAGATTGCTAACGTCAACAGATTTAACTAACAGGCCTACCAATCTCTGTCTAAATATAAAATAATGTTGTTCTAAAGTCATTTTACCCTCCTGTCAGTCAGTTTCAGTTTTCAAGGACTTTCAGTTTGTTTTCTATTGTCACATTTTCTGTCTGTTTTTTTTGTTTTTTTTTGTTGTTTTTTTTTAGGTTTTTTTTCCATAATGTACCAAACAAATAATACAAGAACAACCTTAATAACATAAAAAACAAATAAATAAATAAAAAGGAAAAGAGGAGGGGGTAATAATAATCAAGACATAACTACAGGTTCAGTACATCAAATTATTACAACAAAATGAAGCGCAATATTGCTACATTAATCGGCCTTGAGGAAATCCAGGAAGGGCTGCCACGTGGTTTTGAATAGACGATGCGATTTAAATTCAATGGAACGTATGTCCTCTAGTTGTATGACGTGAAACAGTTCACACAGCCAAGCTTTAAAACATGGAGGGTCTGAGGATTTCCAGTTTAAACGAATTATTTTTTTTAGCAAGAATCATGCCCATCATTAGTGATATTTGCTGGAAGATTGGAAAATTTTTCAGTGTCTGAAGATCCCAGAGTTGCAATTCCATGGTCCGGCTTAAGCTCATTTTGGAAAACTTTTGAGAAGTCCAATATAGCAGTCCAAAAATTAAACAATTTAGGACAAAACTAAAACATGTGTGACAAGGAAACCTTCTTCTGTTTTACATCTATCACAAATTGGTTTAGTTTTGGAGTAATATAATATGTGCACCACTTTAAATTGTATTAGCCTATATCTTGAATTTCTTGAACAATCTTGAATCTTCCTAAGACTTTCATTCCAAGTTTCATCAGATATTTCTTCATCAAAATCCTTGGCCCAGGCTTCTTTTATATACTGTGTGTTCACAGGCAGTTGGAAAACATTAACACAGCATGAAATCAAGTGTCTAGAGCTTGGACTCAATGAAAAACATTGGTCAAATACATTAAACTTTGGCTTGTTAATAAATTGTGGAATGACTGAACATAATGTCTCACTTGTAAATACAGAAAAAAATCAGAACCCGGGAGATTGAATGTAGATTGTAATTGACTAAAAGATGCAAATTTATCATCTACATAAAGGTCCCCAATACACCCCAAACCTTTACTTCCCTTTCAAGGGAATTCGCGTTGCGTCGAGAATGACGCTGTGGGAACGCTCTGCGTAATTGCGTCGTGAAGCACCTATGAAATCAGTCCAATGGCGTGACGGAAGGTGGGTGACGTCATGACCAGGAAACTATAAAGCAAACCCAGACCAAACAATGTTAGCTTCTGTGCCTTCAGCAAGCGCTCTATGTGAAATTGTCTCTGTCTATTTATTGTTGTTTGTCCACAAGCTTAAATTTATCTAGACAGGAGTATAATGGCGAGCAAACAGCAGTTTGTCATGTGTTTCTCCCTGCACTCGCTGGGATACACGTGATTTATGTGTTGTTTGTATGGGAGTGGAGCATGTGTGCACGTCAGCTCTCTTTTGGGCTGACAGAATTAAAAGCATTCATAAAAATGTCCCGAAGTGTAAGGAAAGCATGCACTATCAGGAGTTTTTAGGTCCGCTCCCGTTGGCTTTATTCTCGAGGGAATAAATGTCTAATGCAAGGCTCAGATCTCGCGTTTGCCGAGGCAACGCGTGGATTACGGTCTGCAATAAGAATATAGTGGCTCGGATCTCGCGTTTGCCGAGGCAGCGCGCAGATTACTGGTCTGCAATGAAGCATGGCTCGGATCTCGCGTTTGCCGAGGCAGCGCGTAGATTACGTGCCTGTAATGTATATATGTACTTTCGGAGGGAACTGAGCAGACGGGAGTTTCCCTTTCTCGCTTGTCCCTATGATCGCTTGCAAACTATTTCGAGCTACAATTCTTTTTGTGTTTAATATTTCAGCTAGGACATTCAGCATGTATTCTTGTGTGTTTGTTTACTGGCTGCATTTAATTTGAGAATGAAAATTTTAAATGTATATTCAGCCTTTCATCCAGACCGTTTTTACTTGTCTGTTTGATTTTGGCTACATTAAATTCTGAGGAATTAAATGTTAATTACTCATCTGTTTGGGGGAATCAGATGTATGTATTAATACACTATATTCAGCCTCTCATCCAGACCGTTTTTACTTGTCTGGTTGATATTTGGCTGCATTTAATTTTGAGAAATTAAATGACAATTACTCCTCTGATTTTGGGGAAATCAGATGCCTGTTTTACTCACTATTTTCTGCCTTTAGTCCAGACCGTGTTTACTTGTCTGGTTGATTTGGCTGCTTTTTAATTCTGAGGAATTGAATGGTGAATTCCCGGGGGGAAATGGATAACACCTCATTATACGGTGCCCATCTCCCTTTGGCGCTATTAGCTGAAGTCTCCTCTGGGTAAGACGAATCTGAGGATCATCGTTATCGCGAAGAAGGCTTCGGTGAAGAGGTTCTGATATCAGTGGTGTCAGACCTCTGAGGGCATCCCCTCCGGGGTAAATGGGTTACACCTCACTTCACGGTGCCCATCTTCCTTCAGTGCCCTCAGGGGGCATTTCTGCCAACCCCACCACCTCGGTGCTTTGGGGCGCAGAGGTCCCCAGTGAGTTCTAGTTCGGTTGTTCCCTGCCGGTCTCCCGTTTCAGGGCACCGAATTGGCTACTCACGTTATGTCAGAGCCCAGTCTCGAGAGGCTGGTTCTCTTAGTACGAAGTCTTTTCGGGGTAAGATGGATCTGAGGACCGTCATTATCTTCAAAAAGGCTGTGAGAGGGCAGTCCCCTCCGGGGGGAAGTGTTCGACACCTCATGACACGGTGCTCATTTCCTTTCAGTGCCCTCAGGGGGCCATTCTGCCAATCCTGCCACCTTGTGTGCTTCGGGACGCAGTGGTCTCCACTGAGCCTATATCTCAGTGTCCGCCTGGAAATGTAGCCACACTGGGATGCTCGCCCCCTCTACGGAGGGTCTCACAGCAATCAATTTGGCTGTTCCCTGCCGGTTCGCCGCTTCAGGGCACCAAATTGGTTGCTTGAGTAATACCAGAGACCAGTCTTGAGAGGCTGGATCTCTTGGCCTCTGGGGCAATATGGTTAACACCTCACTATACGGTGCCCATTTCCCTTCAGTGCCATCAGGGGGCCATTCTGCCAACCCTGCCACCTTGTGTGCTTAGGGGCGCAGCGGTCTCCAGCAAGTTCTAGTTTCGGTTGTTCCCTGGCGGTCATCCACTTCAGGGCACCGAACTAGCTACTCGAGTTATGCCAGAGACCAGTCTTGATGGGCTGGTTCTCTTTGTATAAGTCTCCTGGTGATAAAATGGATCCGAGGACCATCATTATCTCCAAGAAGGCTGCGGGAGGGCAGTCCCCTCCGCGGGGAAGTGGTTTACACCTCATTACACGGTGCCCATTTTTCCCGTCGGTGCCCTCAGGGGGCCATTCTGCCAACCCTGTCACCTCGTGTGCTTCAGGGCGCAGCGGTCTCCAGTAAGCACATATCTCAGCGTCTGCCCAGAAACGTAGCGGCACTGGGATGCTTGCTCCCTCTGAGGAGGGTCTCAGAGCAAACAATTTGGCTGTTCCCTACCGGTTCGCCGTTTCAGGGCACCAAATTGGTCGCCTGAGTAATACCAGAGACCAGTCTCGAGAGGCTGGCTCTCTTGGCCTCAGAGGGAAAGTGGTTAACACCTCCTAATACGGTGCTCATTTCCCTTCAGGGCCATCAGGGAGCCTTTCTGCCAACCCTGCCACCTTGTGTGCTTCGGGGCGCAGCGGTCTCCAGCGAGTTCTAGTTTCGGTTGTTCCCTGCCGGTCATCTGCTTCAGGGCACCGAACTGGCTACTCAAAAACTCCGGAGGCCAGTCTCGAGAGACTGGTTCCCTTAGTAGATTTTTGACAGCATGAAAGACTGCCAATATATATCAATGGGTCCTGCACTTGGGGGTTCCTGTCCTCAGTGGTAGGCCCTGAGCAGGCTTTGGTTATGGAACAGGAGATAAACTCTGCTAGGGAAGAGGATCTTTAAGATGTGTTCATCATCCTCATCATATTTTATTGTTCCATAAAAGGATGGGGGGTTGTGTCCAGTTTTTGATCTGTGCGCTGAGGCGATTCGGGACATAATCAGATCCGAGGACTTGGTTTGTCACGATAGATCTCTGGACGCATACTCCCATATTCCATCCTTCCTTTCGGCCTAGTCTTGTCACCCTGTGTTTCTGGCTCAAAGTGTGAGCAGATGGCGGATAGGCATTGAGATGTCATCCTTGCCGCATGAAAGTATGGGGGGTTAAGGCTGAGTGCAACGAAAAGTGTGCTTTCTCCATTTCAGAGGACCACTTTTCAGGCGTGGTGTGGGATTAGATGACGATGCAGGCATCATTTTGATCCACAAAGCTTAAGCAAGATAACTAGGCCAGTCACTCACTCTCAGACAGTTGCGAGACTGTTTGGTCTGATGGCAGCTGCGTCCAACGGGATACCTTTTGGCCAGCTGTACATAAGACCTTTGCAGTAGTGGCTCAAGACCAAGGGGTTTCCTTGAGGGGCAACCCATTCCGCATGATTAAGTTTTACGCGCAGGTGCTTCGTACTTTGGTTTTGTGGAAGAGGTCTTGGTTCTTGTCCCAGGGTCCTGTGCTTGGGAGCTCCTTGTCGTCGCGTAACGCTTACGACAGATGCTTCCCTCACGGGCTGGGGAGCGATCATGGATGGTCGCTCAGAGTCTGTGGATGGGTTATCATTTCTCCAGGCACCTGCCTGTTGATGATGACTCAGGCTCTACATCCCTGGGCACCAGATTTAGGGAGTAGACATCCTGTCGAGACAGGGGCTGAGGCCTGGGGAATGGAGACTCCACCCTGGGGTGGTGGAGCTCATATCGAGGTGCAGACTTGGCTGAGGCTGTGTCTGTACACGGTTTCCCTGATCGTTCTACTCTCGGGAGTTCTGGAGAGCAGAGTTATGGATATGGGTTTGGCCTCTGAGGAGGCCCAACTCGTAGACTCAGGTCTCTCAACTGAGGTTGTAAGACCATGCTAACTCCAGAGCTCCCTGCACAAGGAAACTGGTAGAATCATCAGCGGGATCCAGTTACTGCCCGGCTGGTAAGGGCTGGAATTCTGCAGAATCGATTCTCTGCAGGGTTATCCCCCTCCACTCTAAGGGTTTACGTGGCGGCCTAGCTGCTTACCACGCACCTTTGGGTGGTGTCTTTGGGGAGAAACCCCTTGGTGTTTCCTGTGTGGTGCGTCGGATCAGGAGTATGGCGGCTTTGGAAGCCTTTTTATAGGGGTATCCCTACAAGAGGTCTGTGATGCGGCGGGCTGGTCCTTTCCACACACATTCTTCAGGTTTTACTACCTAGATTTGGGCTTCACCCCTGGGTCCCAGTTGCTTTGTCTTAGTTGTGCTCGCCTGTTTTCACACAAGACAGGCACTGGTCAGTATGGCTGCGTGGGTATAAACGTTCCCACAGCGTCATTCTCGACGCAACGCGAGTTCCCTTGAAAGGGAACGTCTCGGTTACGACTGTAACCTTAGTTCCCTGAAGAGAACGTTGCGTCGCCCTGCCATACTTCCGGCATGCCTGTGATCGACTTGCTTCGGGCTATCAGAAGCTAACATTGTTTGGTCTGGGTTTGCTTTATAGTTTCCTGGTCATGACGTCACCCACCTTCCGTCACGCCATTGGACTGATTTCATAGGTGCTTCACGACGCAATTACGCAGAGCGTTCCCACAGCGTCATTCTCGACGCAACGTCTCGTTCCCTCTTCAGGGAACTAAGGTTACAGTCGTAACCGAGACGTTTTCCAGTCAGTAAAACCTCAGTCTAGCTGAGATGGCTTAAACAAATGATTATTAGCAATGGGTGTAAGGGCAGAGACGTCAGGTGATTTGAGGTATTTCCTTATTTGATTTAGTATTCTTATTGAATTTTTAATTATCAAATTATTAGGGGCCAAGCACCGAAGGTGCGGAGGCACCTATTGTTATTGTTGGCGTTCCGTACGCTTCTTCTTCTTCTTCTTCTTCTTCTTCTTCTTCTTCCGCTCTTAAAGCCTATGGCAGCCCATAGAACCGCTTGCGGGAAAGTTGTGAAATTTGGCACACAATTAGAGGACAGTCTGATCTATGTCCATAGCAAATTTGGAGTCTCTAACTCAATCCCTCTAGCGCCACCAGCTGTCCAAAGTTGCACTTATGTTTATGTTAATAACTTTTGAACCGTAAGGGCTAGAAACAAAATTCCTTTTTTCCTCTGATTCCTTGGCTCAAGCCGAATCGATTGCATCCTATGACGTCATTTTCCGTCATGAAAATTTTTCTGCCATTTTGAATTTTCTGAAAAACCTACTTTTTCGAACTCCTCCTAGGCCGTTACTCCGATTTTCACGAAAATTGAACCAGATCATCTTCAGACCATGATGACAAAAAGTTATGGAATTCAAGTCGATTCCTCAAAGCGTTTTCAAAAAACACACGAACGAATTGTACGTAGCGCTTGCAAAAATAGAAGTAAGGCTGTATCTCCGCAACACTTTATCGTATTCAGACCAAACTTGGTACATGTCATCACAAGCATGACCTGAGGCACCATGCAGTGTTTCGGCACAGCGCCACCTACAGGTGCGGAGATATGAAAAATGGATATTTTTGCTTATAACTTCTGATGAGTTTGTCCAAAAATCATAAATTTGGTCTTGTTAGATTCAGGGCATCATGGCGAGTCGAATGATATCCAATTTTCCCATATCGGCCATTTAGGCCGTCGGCCATTTTGAATTTTGTGCAAAAATGCTGTATTTTACGAATGCATTAGCGTATTGTTATGAAACTCGCTAATAACTCGCTAAAAAATGCTAATAACTTTTGACTATATTAACCGATTGTAATGAAACTGGTTAATATAGTCAAAACATAGATATCAAATTTGCCATAGTCAGCTAAACTTCCTGTCCGCCATATTGTTTTTCTTTAAAAACCTACTTTTTCGAACTCCTCCTAGACCGTTGCTCTGATTTTCACCAAAATCGAACCGTATCATCTTCAGACCATGCCGACAAAAAGTTATGGATTTCAAGTTGATACATCAAACAGTTTTCATATACCGAAGCAATGAATTTGAGGCATGATGTAAAACACACTCTTGAAGCTGTATCTCTGCACTGCTTTATCATATTCAGACCAAACTTGGTACATGTCATCACAAGCATGACCTGAGGCATCATGCAGTGTTTCGGAGCAGCGCCACCTACTGGAGTGGAGATATGAAAAATGAATATTTTTGCTTATAACTTCTGATAGGTTTGACCAAAAATCATAAATTTGGTTTTGTTAGATTCGGGGCATCATGTTGAGTCGAATGATATCCAATTTTTCCATATCGGCCATTTTGGCCATCATCCAATTTGAATTTTGTGCTAAAACACTGTACTTTACGAACGCATTAGCATATTGATACAAAACTCGGTATGGGTCATCAGCACAATGCCCTGAAGGAGCCTGACAAGTTTCGGACCAGCGCCACCTTGTGGTCAAAAGTTATTATGAAATTTACAAAAATGTTAATAACTTTTGTCTATATTAATCAATTGTAATTAAACTGGTCTCAGTAGATTCCTTGGGTCATACCGAGAACATGGATATAAAATTTGCTATAGTCGGCTGAACTTCCTGTCCGCCGTATTGTTTTTCTTTAAAAACCTACTTTTTCGAACTCCTCCTAGACCGTTGCTCCGATTTTCACCAAAATCGAACCGTATCATCTTCAGACCATGCTGACAAAAAGTTATGGATTTCAAGTCGATAAGTCAAACCGTTTTCGCATACCAGAGCAACGAATTTGAGGCATGATGCAAAAATGACTCTTGAAGCTGTATCTCTGCTATGCTTTATCATATTCAGACCAAACTTGGTATGTGTCATCACAAGCATGACCTGAGGCATCATACAATGTTTCAGCACAGCGCCACCTACTGGAGTGGAGATATGAAAAATGGCTGTTTTTGCTTATAACTTCTGATGGGTTTGACCAAAATTCATAAATTTGGTATGGTTCATCAGGACAATGCCCTGAAGGAGCCTGAGAAGTTTCGGACCAGCACCACCTTGTGGTCAAAAGTTATAACAAAATTTACAAAAATGCTAATAACTTTTGTCTATATTAACCAATTGTAATGAAACTGGTCTCAGTAGATTCCTTGGGTCATGCTGAGAACAAAGATATCAAATTTGCCATAGTCAGCTGAAATTCCTGTCCGCCATATTGTTTTACTTTAAAAACCTACTTTTTCGAACTCCTCCTAGACCGTTGCTCCGATTTTCACCAAAATTGAACCGTATCATCTTCAGACCATGCCGACAAAAAGTTATGGATTTCAAGTTGATAAGTCAAACCGTTTTCGTATACCAGAGCAAAACATTTGAGATATGATGCAAAAATGACTCTTGAAGCTGTATCTCTGCAATGCTTTATCATATTCAGACCAAACTTGGTACGTGTCATCACAAGCATGACCTGAGGCATCATACAGTGTTTCGGCGCAGCGCCACCTACTGGAGTGGAGATATGAATAATGGCTATTTTTGCTTATAACTTCTGATGGGTTTGACCAAAATTCATAAATTTGGTATGGGTCATCAGGACAATGCCCTGAAGGAGCCTGAGAAGTTTCGGACCAGCGCCACCTTGTGGTCAAAAGTTATAACAAAATTGACAAAAATGCTAATAACTTTTTTTTCTAATTGCTCACTGCTGCTGTTGGTCTGATGCTCCCAGCCATGTTGGCTGGCTTCTTCTGCCGTTTTTGTGCTTGGCCCCGTAATGGCTGCTTGCAGCTATATTTCTTCTTCTTCTTCTTCCGCTCTTGAAGTCTATGGCAGCCCATAGAACCGCTTGCGGGAAAGTTGTGAAATTTGGCACACAGTCAGAGGACAGTCTGACCTTTGTCCATAGCAAATTTGGAGTCTCTAACTCAATCCCTCTAGCGCCACCAGCTGTCCAAAGTTGCACTTATGTTTATGTTAATAACTTTTGAACCATAAGGGCTAGAAACACATTTCTTTTTTCCTCTTATTCCTTGGCTCAAGACGAATCGAACGCACTATATGACGTCATTTTCCGTCATGAAAATTTTTCCGCCATTTTGAATTTTCTGAAAAACTTACTTTTTCGAACTCCTCCTAGGCCGTTACTCCGATTTTCATGAAAATTGAATCAGATCATCTTCAGACCATGCTGACAAAAAGTTATGGAATTCAAGTTGATTCCTCAAACCGTTTTCGAAAAAGTAACGAACGAATTGTACGTAGTGCTTGCGAAAACAGAAGTAAGGCTGTATCTCCGCAACGCTTTATCGTATTCAGACCAAACTTGGTACATGTCATCACAATCATGACCTGAGGTACCATGCAGTGTTTCGGCGCAGCGCCACCTACTGGTGCGGAGATATGAAAAATGGGTATTTTTGCTTATAACTTCTGATGGGTTTGTCCAAAAATCATAAATTTGGTCTCGTTGGATTCGGGGAATCATGCCGAGTCGAATGATATCCAATTTTCCCAATTTGGCCATTTTGGCCGTCGGCCATTTTGAATTTTGTGCTAAAATGCTGTATTTTACGAACGCATTAGCGTATCATTATAAAACTCGGTATGGGTCATCAGCACAATGCCCTGAAGGAGCCTGAGAAGTTTCGGCACAGCGCCACCTTGTGGTGAAAAGTTATAACAAAATTTACAAAAATGCTAATAACTTTTGACTGTATTCACCAATTGTAATGAAACTGGTCTCAGTAGATTTCTTGGGTCATGCTGGGAACATAGATATCAAATATGCCATAGTCATCTGAACTTCCTGTCCGCCATATTGTTTTTCTTTAAAAACCTACTTTTTCGAACTCCTCCTAGACCGTTGCTCCGATTTTCACAAAAATCGAACCATATCATCATCAGACAATTCCGACAAAAATGTATGGATTTCAAGTCGATACGTCAAACTGTTTTCGTATAACGGAGCAATGAATTTGAGGCATGATGCAAAACACACTCTTGAAGCTGTATCTCTCCACTGCTTTATCGTATTCAGACCAAACTTGGTACATGTCATCACAAGCATGACCTGAGGCATCATGCAGTGTTTCAGTGCAGCGCCTCCTACTGGAGAGGAGATATGAAAAATGAATATTTTTGCTTATAACTTCTGATGGGTTTGACCAAAATTCATAAATAGGCATGGGTCATCACGACAAAGCCCTGAAGGAGCCTGAGAAGTTTCGGACCGGCGCCACCTTGTGGTCAAAAGTTATAACAAAATTTACAAAAATGCTAATAACTTTTGACTGTATTAACTGATTGTAATTAAACTGGTCTCAGTAGATTCCCTGGGTCATGCTGAGAACATAGATATCAAAATTGCCATAGTCAGCTGAACTTCCTGTCCGAAATATTGTTTTTCTTTGAAAACCTACTTTTTCGAACTCCTCCTAGACCGTTGCTCCGATTTTCACCAAAATTGAACCGTATCATCTTCAGACCATGTCAACAAAAAGTTATGGATTTAAAGTCGATAAGTCAAACCATTTTCGTATACCAGAGCAAAGAATTTGAGGCATGATGCAAAAACGACTCTTGAAGCTGTATCTCTGAAATGCTTTGACATATTGACACCAAACTTTGCAAATGTCATTGTCACCTCACTCTGACCATACCACATTAATTTGGTCACAGCGCCACCTATTGGCCGAAAGTGATGAACCAGTAAATCATAATTTTTGATCATTTTTCAGCTCTTTTGCCTAAAATCATCTTAATAGGTCTTTAATTGTTCACGGCCGTGTTGGCTGGCTTTTTGTGCCGCTTTTGTGCTTGGCCCCGTAATTGCTGCTTGCAGCTATATTTCTTCTTCTTCTTCTTCTTCTTCTGCTCTTGAAGTCTATGGCAACCCATAGAACCGTTTGCGGGAAAGTTGTGAAATTTTGCACACAGTTAGAGGACAGTCTGACCTATGTCCATAGCAAATTTGGAGTCTCTAACTCAATCCCTCTAGCGCCACCAGCTGTCCAAAGTTGCACTTATGTTTATGTTAATAACTTTTGAACCATAAGGGCTAGAAACAAATTTTTTTCCTCTGATTCCTTGGCTCAAGCCGAATCGATTGCACCCTATGACGTCATTTTCCGTCATGAAAATTTTTCCGCCATTTTGAATTTTCTGAAAAACGTACTTTTTCGAACTCCTCCTAGGCCGTTACTCAGATTTTCATGAAAATTGAATCAGATCATCTTCAGACCATGCTGACAAAAAGTTATGGAATTCAAGTCGATTCCTCAAACCGTTTTCGGATAACTCGCAAACGAATTGTACGTAGTGCTTGCGAAAACAGAAGTGAGGCTGTATCTCCGCAACACTTTATCGTATTCAGACCAAACTTGGTAACTGTCATCACAAGCATGACCTGAGGCAACATGTAGCGTTTCGGCGCAGCGCCACCTAGTGGTGTGGAGATATAAATATAAATATAAATCATAAATTTGGTCTCGTTGGATTCAGAGCATCATGCCGAGTCGAATGATACCCAATTTTTCCATATCAGACATTTTGGCCGTCGGCCATTTTGAATTTTGTGCTAAAATGCTGTATTTTACGAATGCATTAGCGTATCTTTACAAAACTCGGTACAGGTCATCAGCACAATGCCCTGAAGGAGCCTTAAAAGTTTCAGACCAGCACCACCTTGTGGTCAAAAGTTATAACAAAATTTACGAAAATGCTAATAACTTTTGATTATATCAACCGAATGTAATGAAACTGGACTCAGTTGATTCCTTGGGTCATGCTGAGAACATTGATATCAAATTTGCCATAGTCAGCTGAACTTCCTGTCTGCATATTGTTTTTCTTTAAAAACCTACTTTTTCGAACTCCTCCTAGACCGTTGCTCCGATTTTCACCAAAATTGAACCGTATCATCTTCAGACCATGCCGACAAAAAGTTATGGATTTCAAGTCGATAAGTCAAACCGTTTTTGTATACCGGAGCAATGAATTTGAGGCATGATGCATAAACGACTCTTGAAGCTGTATCTCTACAATGCTTTGGCATATTCAGACCAAACTTTGTACGTGTCATCACAAGCATGACCTGAGGCATTATACAGTGTTTCGGCGCAGCGCCACCTACTGGAGTGGAGATATAAATTTTTTTTATTTTTGCTTATAACTTCTGATGAGTTTGACCAAAATTCATAAATTTGGTATGGGTCATCAGGACAATGCCCTGAAGGAGCCTGAGAAGTTTCGGACCAGCGCCACCTTGTGGTCAAAAGTTATAACAAAATTGACAAAAATGATAATAACTTTTGACTGTATAAACTGATTGAAATGAAACTGGTCTCAATCTCTGCAATGCTTTGACATATTGACACCAAACTTTGTAAATGTCATTGTCACCTCACTCTGACCATACCACATTAATTTGGTCACAGCGCCACCTATTGGCCGAAAGTTATGAACCAGTAAATCATAATTTTTGATCATTTTTCAGCTCTTTTACCTAAAATGATCTTAATAGGTCTTTAATTGTTCACGGCCGTGTTGGCTGGCTTTTTTTGCCGCTTTTGTGCTTGGCCCCGTAATTGCTGCTTGCAGCTATATTTCCTTATTGGTTTTGATGTAGGAGAAGTTTTGGAAAAAAGTAAAACTGGGATGTTAGAGAGATTGTCTCCATCCTAAGCCACAAAGGATCAGTCACAAAGAAAATCTGGCCCGGAATACCCCTCTGCCAATAAAGTAGAGCCCTGGCATTGGCAGCCCA
The DNA here is from genome assembly GCF_024489055.1 of Chanodichthys erythropterus. Classification (NCBI taxonomy): domain Eukaryota; kingdom Metazoa; phylum Chordata; class Actinopteri; order Cypriniformes; family Xenocyprididae; genus Chanodichthys; species Chanodichthys erythropterus. The sequence continues at coordinate 40,522,473 of NC_090237.1, forward strand.
ATAGTACAATTTAAACACTGGGAGGCCTAGGCCCCCCAGCTGGGTAGGTTTCTGTAAGTGGATTTTCGTTATTCAGGGAACCTTATAGCCCCAAATAAATGGTATAATGAGTGAATCCAAGAGTTTAAAGAAAGATATAGGTAAATAGATGGGCAAATTTTGAAAAAGATAAAGGAACTGAGGCAAAATAACCATTTTAATTGCATTAATTTTACCAACCATTGATAAAGGAAGGAGCCTCCACCTGTCTATATTCTCTTTCAGGTTTTCAGTCCTAGCTAAAAAATTCAGTTTGAATATATGCTTAGGGTTCTTAGGAATTACAAGACCAAGATACGTAATGTGGTCTTCAACTATTTTGAAAGGTAAAGAGCCAACTTGGCTAGAATTATTATGCCTAGAAAGTGACATTCTCCGACCCTCCACCCCTACGGCTCCATTGGGCTCCGCCTTCCCTCAGACTCCGCCTCGGCCCTCAGTCGTTCCAGCTCCACCTCAGCCCTCCGGTACACTGCTGCCTCGGGGGGCCGTCACGAGGACGTCGTCGCGAACTCAGGGGTCATCGGCATCACTCCGCTCCTTCGGCTCTCTGTCTTCTCCTAAGGGTCCCTCTTCATCGGCGGCGCTGCTTCCACGCCTCCCCAAGGTGGTTTGGAACGCTTCACCACCTCGGCTCCTCCCTTCAGCAACGCCGCCTTGGGTCGCCGTCCTGGTTGTGGCCTGGAGCAACATCTGGTCTACTCTACTCAAGGCCATTCACTGGACTTCACCACCATCGGCACCTCCCTGGACTTCACCACCTGTACTTCCCTGGATTTCTCCTCCATCAGCACCTCCCTGGACTCCTGCACTTCGCCTCCTCCCAGATAGCCGTCCGCCTCCCGAACCGCCTCTTACACCATCAGCACCATCCATTTCTTCTTCCCCTCTCCACGGCGCGAGGACGCGCCTTTCCGGGAGGGGGCGATATGTTACATGTGCACTCTGTTTCGGACTCACTCTGGACTTGTTGTTGTTCTATTTCCTGCCACTAGTCATTCGTCATAGCAACTAATCATCACACCCAGCTGTTCCTTATCACCCTGCTTGTTATCCCTTGTATATAAGCCTTTTGTCCACAAATGCCTGCTAAAGAAGAATAGGCAATCCAGGAACTAACCGAACTAACAGAGGCCAGAGATCGCTAACTATGGCTATTCAAAACACTAGACAATAAATACACGATTGAAACGATGTATGCATGTATTGACTGAATTTGCATCTGAATAGCGCTCCCTCCATGGGCGTGGCCGCATTAGCGGATAATGAGCTGAATCATGGACTTCTGACATGGCTCTCTTTTCATACAGATTACATAAACACAGAATATTTGTTTTCGATTTGACTTACACGATTTAAAACCTGACATTTCAACGTTTTTTAGACATAAGTCTAATTTTTTTGTGAATAGTATTCACTAAGTTACAGTTCATTTTCTGAGAACTATCAGATTGGAGTTCGTTCAGAGGGAGACGAGAGATCACGCATTATGTTAGTTTTCTTTATTTTACAAAAAGCACAAAATTTTGTTGTTACTCTGAGTGTACACAAATAAAAGAAGATATTTCATAGATTAAAATGGTGTATAACTCTTGATTGTATGTGCAACATTGACGGAGTATTTTGAGTCTCTTTCACACTAGTTAGAAAAAAAAAGCGGTGATCACGCCGGCGTGACCGCCGACCCGAGGGAGTTAACATTGTTATCTGTAAAGGGCCAAGCCAACCTCAGATCATGACATATCTGCCATGTGAATCGGTAGTCATTGAATCAAGTTGAAATGAAATTCCCTTCTGAAATAGAATTGCTACCCCCCTTGCTTTACTACTAAATGGGGCCTGATATACCTGGGATATCCAGCTAGCCCTAAGCTTGCATTCTTGTCCAGCTGCTATATGTGTTTCCTGAAGGAATATGATATCTGCCTTCAGAGATTTTAGATAACTAAACACTTTACCTCTCTTGATGGGGTGGCCAAGCCCTTTAACATTCCAAGATGCTAAAGTTAAAGTATAATTTCCTTTAGTCAGGTCAAGTCAAGTCACCTTTATTTATATTGCGCTTATTACAATGCAGATTGTGTCAAAGCAGCTTTACATTGATAAGTGGTACATAATTTTTGCTGCACAGCAGCTCTTTAAGAATAGTTGTCAATGCAGGCAGATCAAAGCACTATTGAATAAATGTCAAGAATACTGTTGAATATCAAATGTCAAGTCAAATGTCAAGTGTCCCCAACTAAGCAAGCCAAAGGCGACAGCAGCAAGGAACCCAAACTCCAACAGGTGACATCAGGTAGCAAACAAGTGGCAAATAGGTGTTAAAATGGAGAAAAAAACCTTGGGAGAAACCAGGCTTAGCCAGGGGGCCAGTTCTCCTCTGGCGAACAGTGCTTTGTTACGAATCAGGTTGCTATCATAAGTCTGATAGGATCACAACAATCAAAGTATTTATTTCAGTTCCATCCAGTTGAGGATCGTATTCATCACGCTGGTATGGACGGTCTGTTGAGGAACTGTGGCACTGGCTGTCGTGTTGATGATGTCTTCACAATGGATAATCTAGTTGACTCGATCTCTGCTGATACTTCAGGGCTGCGTTGTGGTCATGTCAAGGTGCAGGTCCTTGGTCTCAGCTGGATACGGCCCGGATCCGGTTGACTACGGTAAACCTCGGGATAAACAGAAACAGTATTAGCGTAGATGCCATTCTTTTTCTGATGTAACGGGTACATCTGGTGTTATAGGAAGTGTTTCCGGTTCCGGCTGACCTAATTTATGCAGCCTAATAATCCTTTAACGGATTTGAAAATATAAATATATAATGTGTTATGTGTATGCCAGGTTAAAGAGATGCGTTTTTAGTCTACATTTAAACTGACAGAGTGTGTCTGCATCCCGAACAATGCTAGGAAGATTGTTGCAGAGTTTGGGTGCCAAATAGGAGAAGGATCTACTGCCTGCGGTTGATTTTGATATTCTAGGTATTATCAGCTGGCCTGAATTCTGAGATCACAATAAACGTGAATGATTATAATGATTTAAGAGCTCGCTCAGGTACTGGGGAGCTAAGCCATTTAGGCCCAATCCCAATTCTACCCCTTACCCCTTCCCCTTTCCCCTTCCCCTTTGTTTCGCGCGTTCAAGTGAAGGGGTAGGGGTGTCCCAATTCTCATTTGGTTGGAGGGGAAGGGGTAGGGGGAAGGGCCAGGCAGCCCTTCAAACGAAGATTTTTCGGGACCACACTTCAGACGAAGGGGTATGATAAATTTCCAACATGGCCGACCGAGCGAGCTGAGAGACCCATAAATGTAAGTATTTTTTTTACGGTAAACAGTATTTTAGTAATAAATAATCACTTGTTTTATGTTGCCTTTAATCTTGTGTTCATATACGGTTATGTTCTTCGAAAAAAGATTTGTTAAAATTGCTATGAAAAAAGTTTGCTAATGTTTTTTACTTTATGATAGTTCCACAACATATTTTTTTTATATTTTATTAAAAAACCCGCGTTAATTTGACAACATAAATTCAAATCCGGTGGCAGCTAACTTTTCTTTTTGCCGCATGCCTGATTAATATATTGTTTTGTTGTGGTTACGGCCATAAATACATGTACGTTACATGATATAACAAAAAGTGCATTCAGTTTGCGTGCTTATTCATCAGTATTGTATGTTCTGTATCAACCAGGGACTCCTGAGGAAACACACAGGCTCGTCTCCTTTGTCTTATGCGAAGAACTGAAGACAAATGCAAAAAAATAGCTGTCGCCCAAGCAACAGAGATCACTACAGCTATCGATGGCATCTTAAAAGGGCAATTCACACCGCACCAACAAACAATTTTTTAAAACTAATTATTAAAAACGAAACTGAAGGTAAACCTGCGTTGCTCTCATAGTGGTTAACGTTACCTCTCTCTTTTGGTGAAGTGGAGCAGCTGCTCTTGCTCAATGGCACGGATTGCACTGTGGACTATTGTACCTTTTGTATATTTTATTTTTTTAACAGCATTTTATTTTTTATAATGAACAAGCTGCGATGTCAGGTTTCCACTGCTTTGTTGTGTGTGCGTGAGCCGGGGCGCGATCAAACAGCTGTCTTTGCAGGGGACTTGCTTCATCGTCATGGCAACGTTTCACACCGCGCAGACATTCCACGACCCAACAAACGCCGATTAAACATGTTCAGTCGGGTGAAAACCGACTCTGACCAAAGCCAACAGACCCCAACAGGGGTATCACACCGATCCAACAAACTCCAACAGACGAGTTTGTTGGCTGTTGTCGGTGCGGTGTGAATTGGCCTTTAGAAGTGTGTGATAAACATCGGCGCATCTATGACGTAGGAGCTAGCGACGACTTATGATGACATGTAACGGACACATCATCATAAGTAGTGGTGTCCCATTTCTTAGGGGAACAGGGGTAAGGGTAAGGGGAAGGGGTATAAAATAGAATTGGGATTGGGCCTTAGTGCTTTGTAAGTAATTAGCAAGATTTTAAAATCTATATGATGTTTAACAGGAAGCCAATGCAGTGATGACAGAACTGGGCTAATATGGTCATACTTCCTAGTTCTAGTAAGAACTCTAGTTGCTGCATTTTGTACGAGCTGTAGTTTATTTATCAAGCGGGAGGAACAACCACCCAGTAGAGCATTACCGTAATCTAGCCTTGAGGTCATGAACGCATGAACTAACTGTTCTGCATTCTTCATTGAGAGCATATGTCGTAGTTTAAATATATTTTTAAGATGGAAGAAAGCGGTTTTACAGATGCTAGTAACATGGCCTTCAAATGAAAGATTGGTATCAAAGAGCACACCCAGGTTCCTAGCTGACAACGAAGACTTAACAGAGCAGCCATCAAGTGTTAGACAGAGTTCTAGATGATTGCGTGAAGTAGTTTTCGGTCCAAAAATTAGAATCTCTGTTTTTTCTGAATTTAGTAGTAGGAAATTACTGGTTATCCAGTTTTTTATATCAGCTATACATTCTGTTCAATTTAGTGAATTTGTGAGTTTCGTCAGGGCGTGAAGAAATATAGAGCTGAGTATCATCAGCGTAACAATGAAAACTAACGCCATGCTTCCTAATGATATCTCCCAACGGTAGCATGTACAGAGTGAAAAGCAACAGTCCTAGTACTGAGCCTTGCAGTACATTTTTAACTTGCGATTGATATGACATCTCATCGTTTACTACTACAAACTGATAACGGTCAGATAAGTATGATTTGAACCATGCCAATGCAATTCCACTAATGCCAACATAGTTTTCGAGTCTATTTAGAAGAATATTGTGATCAATAGTGTCAAATGCAGCACTAAGATCCTATAGATTTGAGATCTTCAGAGTCTGGCCAGGCTCTTCTCCAGAGCGTCGATGTCAACGTCTATATATATATATTATATATATATATATATATGTGTGTGTGTATTTATATATATATATATATATATATATATATATATATATATATATATATATATATATATGTGTGTGTATTTATATATATATATATATATATATATATATATATATATATACAGCTATGGAAAAAATTAAGAGACCATTCCAAGTTCAGAAATCAATGTTAAGTGGTCTCTTAATTTTTTCCATAGCTGTATATATATATACACCATAGCTCTGGGATCAAAAACATCGACCTGGACTACCTTACTCCTTTTGCCTCATCCTGCATTAAAAACGTAGGTGTTTTTTGGGACCAGAACCTCACATTTGAAAAACAAATAAACTCTGTAATTAGTTCTTGTTTTTTTCTAAGATTAGATCCTCACTCTCCGAAAAAACCTTACAGATTGCGATCCATGCGCTTATTACATCTCGCTTGGATTACTGCAATTCTCTTTATTATGGTATGTCCAAATCTTCTATTGCCCGTCTTCAACTAGTGCAAAATGCTGCTGCAAAATTTCTCAAAAGAAAACGCAAATTTGATCATGTTACCCCAATTTTAAAATCATTGCACTGGTTACCTGTACACTTTAGAATTGAATTTAAAATTCTTCTTTTTGTTTTTAAATCGTTAAATAAACAGTCACCAAGCTATCTGTCTAGGCTACTCCACCCTTACAATCCCACTTGAAATCTGAGATCTGGTGATAAGAGAGTTCTCTGTGTCCCCAGATCGCGATTAAAGCAGAGAGGTGATAGAGCCTTTGCTATCGCTGGCCCCAGGCTGTGTAACAGTCTACCAGCCTATATCAGATCGGCACAGTCTATAACTATTTTTAAATCTTCTCTTAAAACTTACTTTTTTTCTATAGCTTTTAATTCAGTATGAGTATTTTGTGTGAATGTATGTATCACTTTCTATTTTCTTTTGTTTTTTTTCCTTCACCTTATTGTTCAGCACTTTGGTCAGCCATGCTTGCTGTTTTTAAATTAAGTTATATAAATAAACTAACCTTGAACCTTGATATATATATATATATATATATATATATATATATATATATATATATATATATATATATATATATGTGTGTGTGTGTGTGTGTGTGTATGTATATATACACACACACACACACACACACACACACATATTTTATATATTTCTTCAAATGATAGCAACCAATTAGAATGGTCAAAAATGTATCAAAGAACAGTCAAGTAAGGTAAGGAAGTCTATCAAGCACCATTTGAAAGCGGAATTTCCTTTTCTGACACATGCTCACAGGAGCAGATGGTGTGAGAAGAAGAAGGTAAGATAATTTGCTTTAGTAATCTTATTTAAAATGACAAACTTTACACACAAAAAATATATGTTTGTGTATGAAGGTGTAGAGAAGCCTTTTGTCAGGTTTTATGAAGTTTTTTTTATTTTATTTTGCATGATCAGAAATTCAGTTTTTTTTATTTTCGTTTCCTCAGGGCAACATTGTATAAGGGGTACTTTTCAAGGATGTCTTTGCTGACAATGTGTTTGGATGTTATCACATATTATCACATGTATTAGTCCGCAATATAAGCTCTAAATATATTGTGTATATAATATAATGTGTGCAGAACAGAATGCCACTGAAAGTTCTCTTACAGAAAAGTTTTTGTCAGACTGAAAGACTTTGTGGTCAGCTGCTGTTTTCTCATTTACAGAGGAAGTTCAACGTTAGCAGAACCTTCCTGTTCAGATTGACTGAGTGCATAAACAAATTATTTGCAGCAGCATGGAAAGAACCTTTTGAACATAATGGAACAAACAGGTATATATTTCAATTATACGTCATCTTTAATTATGATATTTTATTTTTATCTTTTTGTCTTGTGCCTTTAGCTTTTCCTCTTGAATTACATCACAGTATGTCACAGGACAATTTCAAATGAATGTGAAGATAATTTGCATCTCAAAACCATATTAATCTAAGCATTTATCTTTTTATATTTTTATTATCTTTAAATATCTCAAAATAACATCCATTCAAACAAACAGGGAAGGGAAGGGAAGGGAAGGGAAGGGAAGGGAAGGGAAGGGAAGGGAAGGGAAGGGAAGGGAAGGGAAGGGAAGGGAAGGGAAGGGAAGCAACAGACATATCAATAATTTTATAATTAAAAAAAAAAAAAACTTTATAAGTATACAGTGTCTGAATTTTGGTGCGGGTATTGCACATAATTGTACTCATTCTCGCAGGTTTTTCAGGAAATTACTGCAAATGTTTATTAGTACATTAATCAACACAGATTATCACATCAAATCAGTAATTTGAAAACTTTCTTGTGAGAAGTTTCTCTATTCTCTATATCAAAATAAGCAAATAGCTTCTGTCCTCAAAAGACATGACTATAAATGTGAGCTGCGAACTGCGAGCTGCGAACTCTCTTGCAAGAGACTGTTTCTTTGCGCTTATACCAACAATTCACACGCAAACTGCCTATATAGAGTTTGCCCATTCAAAATTGATTTTTTTTTTTTTTACTTAAATGGTCAAATACACACAAAAGAAAATGCATCAAGTGACCAGAGGTCCATTCTTCATAGGTTGCTTAATTTATCTGAGATGTTTCGACAGATGCCAGATCTTCTAATCGTGATATCTGATCTCTGGCTGATTTGGTTGATTAAAATATCTGGATTAATTTGTCTGAGATTATTGCACATTCTTGTGTTAATTGGAATGAGCATATATATATATATTAATACTCAAAACCATGATCAGCAATGCAGCGATTGGCAGGTGGCAAGTCAAGCAACGTAATGGCATCATATTAAAAGCAAAGCATCACACACCTGATTAAAAAATGAATGGACCTTTATCCACCTTATTATTCAGTTAAGAGCAATTTGTAAGGCCATTTGTAATTTTAATGTGTCTGGCTTCCAGGGTTGTTCGCTTCCGGTTATTTTTAGCTTTACAAAACAGCTTGTTTCCTTATGCTGCTTGATATTGCAACCTGGTATTTCTTAACATACCATTTTAACCCTCTGTGGTCTAGGCTACAATAAAATGTGAGGAACATGTATGTACATGTTTGTGTTTTTGAAGGAATAACGTTTATGCGTGGTTATTAGGGGTGTCACAAGATCTTGCGAGACTAAATTGTGACGAGATTTCTCGTCGAGGTGAAAAGCAGTCTCGTGATAGTTTAAGGGTGAAATTACGATATAATATGCCACCGTTACATTTACATTATGCCTCCTGTCAGACACAGACGAGGACACAGATGAGGTAAGTGACGGCTGGGAACGACGGCGGCGACGGGGTCTACCACGGCCTCGAGGAGCGGGACGGTCGGGATGTTCATGGTGGAATTCGGTAAGTAGACTGGGGTCAAGGATATCCTGGCGGTTGACCCAGCATCGCTCCTCTGGGCCGTAGTTCTCCCAGTCCACTAGGTACTCCAGTTGGGACCCACGTCGCCACGAGTCAAGGATAGCTCTCACCCGGTAGATGTTGGTGTATTCATCGATGGCAGGAGGAGGAGGTACGGCATCATCACCAGGTTCTGTGGAATGAGGAGACAAAGGGTCAGTGAAGGGTTTGAGAAGAGAAACATGGAACGATGAGATGCGGTACTGTGCTGGGAGTTGGAGACGGTAGGTCACTTCATTCAGCTGCCTCTCGATGGTGAATGGTCCGATGTACCGGGGACTCAGCTTACGGCAAGGCAGCCGGAGGCGGATGTCCCGAGTGGAGAGCCAGACTTGTTGTCCTGGTTGATATTGAGGAGTGGGTCGTCGGCGGGCGTCAGCTTGCTCCTTGTGCCTCCGGACTGCCTGCTGGAGGTGCACGTGAGCTGAGTCCCAGACCCTCTCGCTCTGTCGGAACCAGTGATCTACCGCTGGGATCTCCGAGGGCTCACCCGACCATGGAAACAAGGGAGGTTTGTATCCTAACACACACTGGAACTGGGTGAGCTCTGTGGTGGACTGCTGGAGGGAATTCTGGGTGTATTCGGCCAAGGGCAGATACTGGCTCCAACAGTCCTGGTTACGGTGACAGTAGACCCTCAGGAACCTCCCGATTTCTTGGATTTTCCGCTCAGTCTGGCCGTTGGTCTGAGGGTGGTATCCTGACGAGAGGCTGACGGATACCCCTAGGAGGCGGAAGAATGCGGTCCAGACTCGGGAGATGAACTGTGGTCCGTGGTCAGAAACAATGTCTTCAGGTAAACCGAAGTGGCGGAAGACGTTGTGAAAGAGTGCCTCTGCCGTTTCAAAGGCCGTTGGTAGTCCTTTGAGAGGAATGAGCTTACAGGATTTCGAGAATCTATCCACCACAACGAGTATACAGGTGAATCCTTGAGAGGAAGGAAGATCTGTCATAAAGTCTATTCCAATGTGGGTCCAGGGTCGTTTTGGGATGGGCAGAGGCACAAGCTTTCCCTCAGGTAATCTCCTAGGGGTATCCGCGATGGCACAGACTGAGCAACCCTTGATGTACCGGGAGATGTCCTGAAGCATGGATGGCCACCAGTAACGTTGTTGAAGGAGCGAGAGGGTCCTTCTCCTGCCTGGGTGTCCAGAGCCCGGAGATGAGTGAGCTAAATCCAAGAGGGTGATACGGTGCTGAGGTGGTACGTATATCCTACCCTCTGGACCTCCCGGCGGAGCAGGTTGGAGGAGGTTCTCTTGTTGGATCTGTTGGTTGATGGTCCACTGGATTGGGCTTACGATCATGGCTGGAGGGAGGATAGGCTCTGGAGGTTCAGGATCGGGATCTGCTTGATGAAGACAAGATAGAGCATCGGCACGGTTGTTCTGATCTCCTGGACGGTAGGTGACTTTGAAGTTGAATCTGGTGAAGAATAAGGCCCATCGGGCTTGGCGATGGTTGAGTCTCTTTGCGTCTCGTAGATATTCAAGGTTGTGGTGGTCAGTGATAACTTCAAACGGTTCCTTTGCTCCCTCCAGCCAATGTCGCCACTCCTCCAATGCGAGCTTGATCGCCAGGAGCTCACGATTGCCAATGTCGTAATTCTGCTCCGCCGGGGGTAGCTTCTTGGAATAGAAGGCGCATGGATGGAGTCGTGGAGGATTCCCCTGCTGCTGGGACAGTACCGCTCCGACCCCGGTGGAAGAGGCATCTACCTCGACGATGAACTGACGGTTTGGATCGGGATGGACCAGGATCGGAGCGGACTTGAAGGCGAGTTTCAACTGATGGAAGGCGTTCGTGGCCATGGGGTTCCAGGACAGAGACTTGGGCCGGTTACGGAGAAGAGAGGTGAGTGGTGAACTGAGCATGCTGTAGTTGTTGATGAAACGGCGGTAGAAGTTAGCAAAGCCCAGGAATCTCTGAAGCTCCTTAATGGTGTTGGGTTGTTTCCAGTGAGTGATGGCTTCCACCTTCCCCTGGTCCATCTTCACACCATGCACTCCTCAAGTCCAGTTTTGAGAAAATGGTGGCTCCACGTAATTGTTCCAGGGCAGCTGGGACCAGAGGAAGGGGATAGCTGAACTTAACTGTCTGTGAATTGAGATGGCGATAGTCAATACACGGCCGCAAGCCTCCGTCCTTTTTGGCCACGAAGAAGAAACTCGATGCGGCAGGGGAAGTCGATGGTCGTATGAATTCCTGCTGAAGAGCCTCTTGGACGTACTCCTCCATGGCCTTCTGCTCCAGGATGGACAAGGGGTATACTCTTCCCTTTGGTAACGTGGCCCCAGGCAGGAGGTCGATGGCGCAGTCCCATGGCCGATGAGGTGGAAGTTGAGTTGCCAACCGCTTACTGAAGACATCCTGGAACGCCCGATAAGCTGAAGGAATGGTTACTTGGACTTGGGTTTCTGGACTTTCAACTGAGGTAGATTGGATCAGTAGTGGTGGTTCTCTGGATGAAGAAGACGATTGAAGAACTTTTACAGGTAAGGTGATGCAGTGTTCATGGCAGTTCTTACCCCACTTGAGGATTTCACCAGTTGGCCAATGGATGTGAGGTTGGTGTTGGTTTAACCATGGGCGTCCCAGGATAATGTCAGCGGTTGACTCCTCCAGCACCATAAATGTGATGTCCTCCACATGCAAGTGACCGACGCGAAGGATAAGTGTGGGGGAGAAGTAACGGATGTATGGTCGTTATTTCCAGGTTGACGGGGCTGCGTTGACGTTTGGCATTCAGGAGATTGAGGGTTTGTTGGCTGATGAAGTTCCCCGCCGACCCGGAGTCGAGGAGGGCTTGTACTGAAACAGAAGATTGACCATGTCTTAGGTTCACCCAGGTTTTAGTTAAGCGTGCTGTTTGACGAGGTAATTGAATGGTACTCACCGCTGGACGAGGAGGTCGAACTGGACAGGTGGGTAGTTGATGTCCATCTCCCCCACAATACAAACACAACCTTAAGTTGATGCGGCGTTGTCGTTCTGAGGTGGTGAGATGGTATGTATCAACTTGCATGGGTTCAGGTGCTGGAGGCGCGACAGATGGTGAGACGGGCGGAGGATTTACAGCGGGAGCGGTGTGACTGCAAGCAGCGAGTCGTTGGGAAACCCGGATGGATTTTTGGATAAGATTCTCTAACCCCAGGGAATCTTCATATACCACGATCCATTGTTTAACTTCTTCACGTAATCCATGACGAAAAGCTGTGATGAGAGCGGTTTCATTCCAACCGCTTATATAAGCGAGGGTGCGGAAGCGCATGGCATATGAACTTACAGTTTTGTTCCTTTCTTGGCGAATGTTGAATAGCTGATCGTGAATGGATAAATCAGCTGTCTGCTGGCCGAAGACTTCCTTTAACTGGGAACAGAATGAAGATACAGAACCAAGGATCGCAGAATTAGCTTCCCATAATGATTGGGCCCATTGCAGGGCTTTACCTGATAATAGATTAATGATGAACGCCACCCGGCTTCTTTCGGTGGTGAACAGATGAGCATTGGCTTCCAGGAAAAGAGAGCATTGTAGTAGGAACCCGCTGCAATCCTCCGCCGCGCCGCTGTATGTCGCTGGTTTGGCCATGGGACTCGCAGGGGCAGCTGAAGTAGTGAGCGGTGGAGTAGGTGTTGATGATGACGGTGCGGTGGTTGTGGTATTTTGAAGGAGTGAGGACCGTACAGCGTTGACCAGTGCCAGGAAGGGATCCGTGGTGCGGTCCCTGCCTGTGCCTGAAGAGCTCTGCATCTGGTCTGGTCTTCTGTCAGACACAGACGAGGACACAGATGAGGTAAGTGCAACAGTGTTTATTAATAGAGGTTTCAGACACAGGTGAAGACACAGGTAAAGAATCTTGACACGTAGAACTGACGAATGGTATAACAATGAAAACTTTCCTTGGCAGATGACGATGGTGTCACAGATGATGACGGAGGACTCAGGACTGGAGATGTTCAGGTAAGACGAGGTCGAGTGACGTGTAGGGATCGGTGCAAGACCAGACAATGAGTGAATGGGACTGGCGTGCTTATATGTGGCTCTGGTGATGATGCACAGGTGTTCAGTATTCAGGTGATTGTGAACGAGTGGGCGTGGCGTAAGTGTTCGTGTCAGAAGGTGCAGATTGTGTAGCCGTGACACCTCCACTGTCTTTTTGCTTTTTATAGACATAAAAAACTATTTAATTCAGTTGGATAACGGTCGCCGCCGCTCCCTATTCACAGAGTACTTGCGATCGTGAAAATGAAAGTAAACGCGAGCACACATTCAAACGCGATTTCAATACCCCGCATTTGAAAGCGGCTCCCTGATGAATACAAATATCTCCTAATATGAAAGCTATGCTAGGCTGGGCTGTGTAGTTGTAAGCATCTCTCAGCTCTGTATCATGCTTAAAGAAAAATTTGGTCTCTATTTGCACTTTGAATATTGAGAGAGTGCTTTGATTATGGTTGCACTTATTGTTTGCACTTAATAAGACTAAAAGAAAACTTATGTATTTTTATGGTAACACTTTACAATAAGGTTTCATTAGTTAACGTTAGTTAACTTTACATGAACTAAGGAAGAACAATATTTCTACACTATTTTAGTTAATGTTAATTTCAACATTTACTAATACATTGTTAAAATCAAAAGTTGTATTTGTTAACATTACTTAATGCACTATCATAAACTAACCATGAATGACTATTTTTATGTTTAACTAACATTAACAAAGATTAATAAATACTGTAGCAAAGATATTGCTCATTGTTGATGTTGGTTAATACATTACTGTTAATAAATGAGACCTTATTGTAAAGTTTTACCATTTTTATTTATACTCTTTTTATTTCTACAAAATTTGTGGAAAGGAGTTCAGTTAGGAGGTCAAAAGTTGTAGAAGCTTATAAATCATGTACAGCAAGGTCTGAAGAGACTTGTATGAAGTTATACAGGAGAGAAGCCAGTCAGTTGAGTTTGCGGCAAAACGTTTTACAGTGCTTGAATATTGTTGTCTTTTACTGCATAGGATAATTCATACTCAGAAAGTAGAACTGAAATTACATTAATTACAAGATGACTAGTTAAAACATTTCAAATGCACCTGCAGAATATTTTTTTAATCATCTTTGAGGATTTCTTTAAAATAGTGTGTAAAAATCTCGTCTCGTGAACTCAATCTTGTGTCTCGTCTTGTGAGCTACCTGTCTTGTCACACCCCTAGTGGTTATTGAAAAAACAAAAAAAATTAAGTCACTGAAATAAGGCCAAAAAATATATATTAAATGTGTGTTCACAAGACTTCTGGGTATTGGAGGTTGTAGACTAGAGTTTTTGCTTCAAAATGATGTAAAATTATCCTGCCTACTCGTTCATATAAAACAATATATTGATTTAAATTTCGTAAGACACTTTTTGTCAAGAAACACAGTGTGTGTGGATACGTGAATCTTCATTAATAATGGTGTTATTTGCACCTGAGAAGACAAAGAACCACATAATGAGGCCTTTCAGTCAGGTAGGCTATGTGAAAAAAACCCTCTGTGATCATGCTGATGACAGGATTAATGTTCGCTCTTGAAAAAAAACATGATTTTTGTGATCTCAGGCATGCACATATTATTGCACATCATGTGAAGAAAATTTTGTATAGGCCTATGTTAAATAGTACCAGTCAAAAGATTGGAAGCATTACTAAAGTTTTTAAAAGAAGTCTCAAGTCTCTAACCAAATAATGGTTTTCTATTTTAATATACTTTAGAATATAATGTATTTCTGTGATGCAAAGCGTCTGAACATTCCTACCTCTAGGGCATTTCATATAGGCTACTATATTTGCTATATTATATAGCCTAAATGTTAATGTGCAGTTGACAAACTATACATCATTAAAAAGATCTAAGACTCAAGCTTCACATTTTGACTCTTAAAATCTTATATTGACCGTAATTTCTTAATATGCTTAAAAGCATGCACATTTACAGAACTATTGATGGATTCTCATATGTTTATGTCAATTTTCTATACAGAGGAGTAATATTTATTCTATATTTATTGTCATCACTATGAGCGCTGGATACTGTTTTCAATTCATACTTGCAGCCAAAGGGCGCTCTGTGCACATTTAGTCCACAAATTAATATAAAGAAGAACAGGCCATGTGACATTCCAGGAAATAACAGAGGCTTCCAGAGATCGCTATAATCATGGCTATAACATGCAGACACTTTTTAAGACAATAAATACATGTTTGTGACAATGTATACATGTATTGCCTCAGAATTTGTGTCTGAATAGCGCTCGTTCGGTGGGCGTGGCCGAATTAGCGGAGCTGAATCACAGGCGTCTCACATGAAATTTATCATATTAGATACATTTGTGTTAAAAGTTGTTATACTACTACTCTGCATTCCCTCGCCGGCTGCTATGAGACACTTGCCGACACTGCAGTGAGCTAGATCGATATTAGGCATGGAAAAACATGGTACTGGTGGTAAATCAATTAAACGAGATTTAAACAAGAAGCTATATAACATGATTATTTTTCTGTTGATGAATGAATCCAAACAGTTCCTCACCTGTCTAATAAAACATAATATATTAAAGCGTCTTTGGTGTTTCCATGGTTTCTACAAAATTAAACCAGAAACAGAGGGTAACGCAGGTATGATATCATTGACGGTCTGTGTCCTGGTTCAAATTGCTTATTCATCTGGATTTAAACATTCTTGGAAACATTTGGGATAATGTAAGTACACAAGTCAACAAAATATATAACACTGTTCTAGTGGTTTTTGGATATTTTAATCCATAAATCCTACTGTACATAGTGTGCCTTTAACTGGTTGCATATGTTAGATTTATTGATTGACTCAGGCGGAGAAAAGCTGCTGCTATCAAACATTGTTTACTTAATCAACTGAGTCAGTGTAATGGTGAAGGGATAGATCACATAGGCCAATTGATGGAAGGTTTGCGAAGAAATTTCATGCTCCCTTGTAAAAGTTTTTTTGTATTTTAAAAATACAAAAATACAGTAGTTTATTTTGATACATGGTGTGGTTGCTGTATTTTGTAGTTTATTTTGACACACTTCAAATTAATGGTATTTGGTATTTTATTTTAAAGGTGTCATGAACTGCGTTGGTTTATTGTTTTATAATGTTTTCTGGGGTGCACTATAATTTATAAATAAAAGGCATTTTACTACTTTATTCTTTATTCAAAAACTTTATTTTGTCCCAGATTGTCACGAATACAGCTTCTCCGGCGCATCCTCCGGACCACCGGAGGGAGCCATCCCCTGAATATTGACTATTCGTATCTGGACTCCATTTCCCATGGGCCCGCATTCCTGGGACTGATTACCCGTACACCTGCACCTCATCACACTCACACTATTTAAGACACACACACACACTCTCAGTCGCGAAGTCTTGATTTGCTGTAGTGATCATTTCTGAGCGTTTATTGTGGACTGAACTTCTGTTATTACCTGGACTGTATATCTCTGCTGAACCTTGCCGCCTGCCTCGACCCTTGCCTGTTTATCGACCTTGTGATTGTTAGCCGCCTGCCCAGCTTTTGCCCAGATTTCCACTGAATTATCTGCCCAGGCCAATCAACTGGCCATGCATCATCTCCAGCTCTCACACCTCACGTCCCTCACCGAAGAGCTGGTAAAAACTCTCCAGGGCCTGCGTCTCAACCCTGCCGAGATTTCCAATCCGGCACCTGCTGCTCCACCCACACCTCTGCACAGCAATCCACCGGCCATGAATCCTCGTCTGGCGCTTCCAGAGAAATTCGACGGCACACCAAGCAAATGTAAGGGATTCCTTTTGCAATGTTCATTATACGTGAACCAACAACCCACGCTATATTCCACGGAGGCCAGTCGAATTTCCTTCGTATGTTCATTGCTTACCGGGAGGGCGCTGGATTGGGCCACCGCCGTCTGGCAGGACGATGGTTCCGTATTCCCCACCTTTGCTAACTTCCTTCAACAATTCCGGGAGGTGTTTGAACACTCTGCAGGAGGTCTGAGTCCAGGCGATCAACTACTTTCACTCACTCAAGGTAACGCCACGGCGGCAGAGTATGCTTTGCAATTTCGCACACTGGATGCACAGACTAACTGGGTGGAGGATACATTAAAACTGCTGTTCCGCCGAGGACTCTCAATGGATTTACAGGCTGAACTTGCATGCCGAGACGAGGGCAGCTCTTTAAATTCATTCATTGATCTAACCATACACATTGACAACCTACTACGTACACGACGACCTGCTCGTCTATCCAGCCCGGATACCCCAGTCTCTGAGGCCATGCAACTTGGCTACACACCCATCAAACCCGATGAGAGAGAGAGAAGACGTCAGATGCACCTGTGCTTCTACTGCGGTCAAACTGGTCATCTTAAAGCTACCTGTCCAATCCGTCCCACACCATCCAGTTCCAAAGGGGTGAGTTCTCTACAACAGTACAACTACGCACCCCACTGCTTAAATTCCCGTACAACTCTATATTGATGAACAAACCATTTCCTCACACGCACTTCTGGATTCGGGGGCGGCTGGAAACTTTATATCTGACACCTTCATCAAAGAACACAACATTCCACTCATTGACTGTACTTCTTCATTGACAGTGGAAGCGTTAGACGGCAAACCCATCGGAGGAGGGATAATTACTCACATTACATCGACATTGAAGCTCCAAACCGGTCCCCTGCATCAAGAGTTCATCAGTTTCTATGTCATACACTCGC
This sequence comes from Chanodichthys erythropterus, assembly GCF_024489055.1. Classification (NCBI taxonomy): domain Eukaryota; kingdom Metazoa; phylum Chordata; class Actinopteri; order Cypriniformes; family Xenocyprididae; genus Chanodichthys; species Chanodichthys erythropterus. The sequence goes on from NC_090237.1 coordinate 40,540,108, forward strand.
CTCAAAACCCCATTATCCTTGGTCTGCCTTGGCTTCGTTCACACAACCCACACATTTCATGGATGGAAGGAGAAATTATTCAATGGAGCCCGCACTGCCAGGAAAACTGCTTACGTTCTGTAAGGCCCATACCGCTACACTCAGTGAAAATAGAAGAGGGAATTCCCGAAGGACTGAACATTCCCCCTGAGTATTCTGATCTGGCGATAGCTTTTAGTAAACAGAAATCCACCGAATTACCTCCGCATCGCCCCAGCGACTGTGCCATCGATCTGCTACCTGGAATAACGCTCCCCAAGGGAAGGATTTTTCCCTTGTCACAGCCTGAAACTGCGGCCATGCAAACTTGCATAGAAGAGGAGCTAGCTAAGGGATTTATCCGTCCATCCACGTCACCCGCATCTGCGGGATTCTTTTTCGTCAAGAAGGACGGAGGGCTGAGACCATGCATTGATTACAGGGCTTTAAACGAAATGACAGTGAAATTTCGCTACCCCCTACCTCTCGTACCAGCAGCCCTTGAACAACTCAGACAGGCAAAATTCTTCACAAAACTTGATCTCCGATGTGCCTACAATCTCATTCGCATTCGAGAGGGGGACGAATGGAAAACTGCCTTCTCAACGACCACTGGACACTATGAGACCCTCGTTATGCCGTTCGGCCTGTCCAACAGTCCCGCTGTGTTCCAGTCCTACATCAATGACGTCTTCAGAGATATGCTGAATCGTTGGGTTATCGTATACATTGACGACATTCTGATTTATTCCGGTTCCATCGAAGAACACATCCAACATGTCAGGGCGGTTCTACAAAGATTGATCGATCATCATCTGTACGCCAAAGCAGAGAAGTGTGAGTTCCACCAAACCTCCACTACCTTTCTAGGTTACGTCATTAGTTCAGATGGAGTGGCCATGGATGACAACAAGGTGAGGGCTGTACTGGACTGGCCCAAACCACACACCCTGAAGGAACTGCAACGATTCCTGGGTTTCGCAAACTTTTACAGACGCTTTATTCGTAACTTCAGCTGTGTAGCAGCTCCCTTGACCGCCATGACCAAACGCTCATCCTCTCGTCTGTCTTGGTCTGAAGAAGCAATTCAAGCCTTCCAAGAACTAAAGAACCGTTTCACTACCGCTCCTATACTTCATCACCCAAACCCTGAACTTCCTTTTATAGTCGAGGTGGACGCTTCTAATACAGGCATCGGGGCTATCTTATCTCAACGGCAGGGCAACCCAGAGAAAATGTTCCCCTTGTGCTTTCTACTCACGTCAACTAACCGCTGCTGAGCGTAACTATGACGTAGGGGACAGAGAACTGTTAGCCATGAAGGCGGCACTGGAGGAGTGGCGTCATTGGCTGGAGGGAGCCAAGCATCCATTCACCGTACTCACTGACCACAAGAACCTAGAGTACCTCCGCACCGCAAAACGCCTGAATCCCCGCCAAGCACGCTGGGCCATGTTCTTCACTCGATTCCAGTTCCACGTCACCTATAGACCTGGTTCCAAAAACATTAAAGCAGACGCTCTATCACGCCAAACCGAAAACATTGATCAAGTTCAACCCGAAGAACGAATCATTCCTGAAACTCTTGTTCTTGCACCCATACAATGGGACATAATCACCGAAATCACACAAGCCAACGAACAAACCGCTCCACCCACTACCTGTCCACTGGACCGCAGCTATGTACCAGCACCTTTAAGAGATAGGGTTCTGCATCATGTCCATGACTCTCCCAGCTCTGGCCATCCTGGAGTCACTGCTACACTCAATCTACTTCAGAACCGATTCTGGTGGGAAACCATGCCTCAGGACACCACAAAATTCATCCAACAATGCACAGCCTGTCAAACATCAAAATCATCCCACCAAGCACCCGCTGGCTTATTACAACCCCTTCCCATTCCTCAACGCCCCTGGTCACACATCGCCATAGACTTTGTTACAGACTTACCACCTTCTCAGGGACACACCACCATTCGAACTGTAGTTGATCGATTCTCTAAAGCCTGCCGTCTGATTCCTCTTCCCAAACTACCCACAGCTCTCGAGACCGCGGAATTATTATGTAACTATGTGTTTCGTCTGTATGGATTACCTGAGGATATTGTGTCAGACAGGGGTCCCCAGTTCACGTCACGGGTTTGGTCTGCATTCTTTAAAAACCTCAATATAAACATCAGCCTCACTTCAGGCTACCACCCCGAATCGAATGGTCAAACGGAACGACTCAACCAAGAGCTCACACGATTTCTACGAACCTACTGTCAGAAACAACAATCTGAATGGAGTCGCTATCTGATGTGGGCAGAATATGCTCAGAACTCCCTACGGAAACCCGCTACGGGAATGACCCCCTTCCAGTGTGTCCTAGGCTTCCAACCACCCATGTTCCCCTGGTCGGGGGAACCATCTGAGCTTCCGGCAGTCAACTCCTGGATGCGGGGGAGTGAAGAGACCTGGAACTTGGCTCATCATCATCTTCAACGAGCGGTCAGGAGACAGGAGGAGCAGGCTAACCGTCATCACCGACCCAATCCTCAGTATGCCGTTGGTCAATGGGTCTGGTTGTCCACCCGGGACCTACGAATGAGACTCCCAAGCAAGAAACTCAGTCCCAGGTATGTCGGGCCTTTCCAAATTCTCAAACAAATTACCCCAGTATCATTCCGTCTAGATTTACCTGCTAATTATCGCATTTCTCCCACTTTTCATGCTTCCTTGCTGAAACCCTCCGGGGGTCCGAGAGGGGGGCCGGAGGAGGCTGAGGGTCCACATCCCCCACCACTGATGATCGAGGGCGAGGAGGCTTATCAAGTTCGAGGGCTACTCGATTCCCGGCGCCGGGGTCCGAGGCTCCAGTATCTCGTTGACTGGGAGGGGTACGGTCCAGAGGAGCGTTCCTGGGTCAACGCGAATGACATCCTGGACCCCACTCTTGTGGAAGAATTCCACCGGACGCATCCGGAGAGACCGGCCCCACGACCTCGTGGAAGGCCTCGGCGCCCGCCTCCTCGCATCAGGAGCCGCTCGCAGGGTGGGGGCTTTGTCACGAATACAGCTTCTCCGGCGCATCCTCCGGACCACCGGAGGGAGCCATCCCCTGAATATTGACTATTCGTATCTGGACTCCATTTCCCATAGGCCCGCATTCCTGGGACTGATTACCCGTACACCTGCACCTCATCACACTCACACTATTTAAGACACACACACACACACACACTCTCAGTCGCGAAGTCTTGATTTGCTGTAGTGATCATTTCTGAGCATTTATTGTGGACTGAACTTCTGTTATTACCTGGACTGTATATCTCTGCTGAACCTTGCCGCCTGCCTCGGCCCTTGCCTGTTTATCGACCTTGTGATTGTTAGCCGCCTGTCTTGGACTCTGCCTGTTACCTGTTTATGCCTGTTTGCTGCCAGCCACGACCCTTGCCTGTCCCCGACTACGGTATTGTTTCACTCCTGTCTGATACTAACGCTCTTAATAAAACTGCAAATGGATCCTCTGTCTTCCGACCCATCATTACACAGATGCGTGTTGCATACGCAAACAAATCTATGCGGACAGGTAGCTAACAGGATTCAGAAAAGTTCAGACACAGGAGTAAAGTGCGGGCTTTCCCCTTTTTTTTAAGCAATTAAGCAAATGCTCTCTTCGGCATAGAATGTAAAGGAAACAGAGAGAAGAGATTTCTTGTACAACCGCATGAAGAGAATCTGGAACACTGCAGTTATTTCTTGATTAACAATGAACCTAAGAGTCAGATGATTTGATCCAACCCCTTTATCAATGTTCTTTTTACACCAAACAGCCATAAGATGGTGCTAAGATATAACAAACAAATGTGTGCCATGACAAACATCATTTTATATTTTAGTAACTAAATTATTACTGTTTATCACATTGTGAAGTTCCTAAACGTAATTTAGGGAGGAGCGAGGCCATCTAATCTTTCAATCAACAGGCAGAGTATATAAGCAGCTGCTTACCTCTCTTCAGTCTCAGCTGTTCCAGCATCCGGTAGTGCCGTACTGAACAATGTCCGACACCACGGAAATTCCACCATCTCCCTTCAGATGACGAACTTTCCCCGAGACACCAACGGTCACACATATCTCATAGATCCAAACATGGATGCTCCTTCTGAGTGCTCATACAGACCACGTTCCGAATGACCACTCTCTCCTCCACCCTCAAGATCGCTCGTTTAACTGCGCCTCATCCATCTTCACAGACTTCATCTCTTCATTCTACCGCCACTAATACACTGATTCCATCTTTTTCAAATGGTCCACCAACAGCCTACGTTAAGTCCTCTCCAGCTCTGGAATTAATTTCTTCCGCAGATCATCAAAAGCTTTATTTCCAGTTCCAGCATGCCAACAAACACTTCAACATCTCATAAAAGCAAGACTCAGAAGTTTCTCTTCTGACCAGGTGCCCTGAACAAATATTTACAGCACGCTAATCCACAGGCCGCTGCCGCCACACGCACTTCCTTGTCCACCGTTTTTTTTTTCGCCTAGCTAGCAACAGCGGCCACAAAAACAGTCACGCTGCTTTTCCAGCTCTTCCCATATGCAGTTCCACTCCCCAGGCAAGAACCAACTATCCAAACTTACTCCTGTCTCCCGTACTGTACTTCCCTCTATGGATGGTGAAATGAAGCCTCTTGAATCTTGAAGCTTTTCTCTTATTGCTTCAGGAAAAGATTTGAAGCATCAGGAGTGTCAAAAACCATTTTAAAAAAATTATAACAGCCATAAACCAGATAGTGCAGCCAAAGAATATAGATGCACAGCTCAGTCATTCCATTAAGCAAATAAAAGCCTGACAGTGTTAAACATGTAATTTTCTGATAATATAATTTCTACCAGAAAGACTTGGGAAGCAAAGAAACGGTTGAATATGATTTATTAAACAGTTTGTAAATATCAAGGACAGGGTTGCCAACTTTGGGACTTTGGCTGGACTGAGACTTTGTAAAAATTTCAGTTTACGCGTGTGCGCAGAGAAAATGTTTGGTAACCCTAATTTTAAAAATCAAAGTCCATGTTTTAGTATCATTGGGGTGAAATATTTTGTTTTATTTTTTGTCAGTTTTGTTACCTGACAGGGGCGGATTTATATTTGTCCAAAGACACTTTTTAATTTTCTATTAATAGCTTTACTGACATGAAAGGAGCTTTTGTTGTCGTATTCTTGTTCAGAAAATGTAGATTATTTGACACTGTAATTTGTAAAAGTTTGTTGGATGTACCTCCGCTAGGGGGGTCCGGGGGGGCATGCCCCCCCCGGAAGAAAATTTTGTACATTTTAAGGTTAAATGCATCAATCTGGTGCACTTTGGAAACTCAAAATTAAGAGCTTCAACCCATGTACAGTATGCAAATTGAGCAAAGAAACAGCATTGACTTGTACCTGGGCATTAAAAAGGGTTCAAACATTTGTTTACAATACTTTTGTACTCATTTCTTTTTAAAAGATATATCCTTGAGCTTTTATTTTAATCACCAGATCACCAGCTGATCGCGTGCACAAATGCTTCTCTTTAAAACACGCAGCACAGAGAGACTGTATATATACTTAATTGCTGTCTTTTGCTGTTTTATAAAGGCACAAAGCCATATCAAAGTTTCGATTTTAGTTTGTTGGCAAACGTAGTATGTTTTCAATTTTCAGTTCATTATGAAACGGTGGCGGCAGCAGAGGGTCATTAATGGAAAACACTGAATTAATGTTTTTTTTTTTTTTTTTTTTTTTTTAAAATTAACTTTTTTTTAATTTTTTTTTTTTATTGAAACCAGTTACAAGCAAACAAACAAGGTACATAATCAAATCACAAAATAACATTACAATGATCAGCCATAGGTTGAGCATAGCCAATAACAAACATAGATCACAATAAAACAAACTGACAAAAAATAAATAAATAAATAAAAATAAAAAATAAATAAAATAATAATAAGTAAATTAATATATATATTACAATAAGTCAAAAGGGGCTTTATTTTAAATTAATTTATATCTGTCAGAGAAATCAATTTAAGGGCTTTTGTGTGTTTAACTAATTTTAAGGATTTGCACAAGAGTTTAACCTCATTCAACCACTGGTTGAAATTAGGACTAGATTTAAACCATCTGCACTTATGAATAAAAAACTTTCCAAGACATAACAAAAAATTACAAATAAACTCAAACTCTTTGTTTTTCAAAAAAATACCAAACCTAATTATCTGTACAGTAAAGGAAGGGAGTTCAACCTCCCTAGACCGTAACCAGTTTTGCATATCTCTCCAAAAAGGTTGCACCATCTCACAAAAACAGAACACATGTTCTAAATTTTCAATATTTGTTTCACAAAAAACACAATTATTCCCATCAAAATTAAATTTTAATCTTAAAAAATCATTGGTGGGATAAATCTCATTTAAAATTTTGAAATTCACTTCTTTCGCTTTAGGAGGGAGGGGAAAGGACAAATATTTTTTTCTTATTTTTTTAATTTCAGAGTTATCAAAATCCTTAAGTATATAATCCCGTTTAATAGGATGTGGATAATAAGCTTGTAAAATTAGTTTTCTAATGACTCTGTTTGTGCATTTTTTGTCACAAAAGTCACAACCTTCCAAGGAGAGCTGCCTCAATTCTGGGGATACCTTGGAAAACAAAATGTCTTCTCTAACCATTAATCTTACAGCAATTGGAATAGCTCTAATCATTCTATTGTAAATATTAACTGAGCACTGCAGTTGGTATTTCGCACAAAATTCTCTGTACAGTAACAAATTTCCATTAACATCTAAGAAATGGGCCACCGCCCAAATCCCTTTGGCTTTCCATTCCTCAAAATATACAGATTTTCTGCCGAACCTTATATATCTGTTATTCCAAACTGGAGTGTTGTGAGGAGTGAAGTTATTTTTGAACAATAGTTTCCAATACAGCAGCACTTGCTGATGAAAGGTTGAAAGTTTAACTGGTAGCGAGGTACACTCAAAGTCACAATGTGAAAAAAATTGTATTCCGCCCAATTTGCTAAAAATTGCATTGGGGACAATAAACCAAAAGGAGTTACTATTTTGAACAAAGGATTTTAACCACTTCAATTTCAAAACCCCATTCATAATGTCGAAATCAATCGCATTCACACCACCTTCCTCATAATTTTTAATCATATCATCCTTTCTTATATAGTGACATTTATTCCTCCAAATAAAATTAAAATTCACCCTATTTATTAATTTAATCATTCGTGTCGATATGGGCAGGGAGAAAGCTGGGTAGATTAATCTGGACAAACAATCCATTTTCGACAAAAGAACTCTTCCAAAGATTGAAAGATCCCTCTGCAGCCATCTATTTAGTATAGATTTACATTTATCTATGTTGTTCAACACATTATTACTCTCTATTGCTACTCTATCTTTAGAAATAATTATCCCTAAATATCTCTTGATTTGTATATTAAATAATGACTGTAAGGGGAAGTCATGTAATGTTAACATTTCACATTTTTTAAGATTCAAATGTAACCCAGAGGCCCTAGAAAACTGACTAACAGCATTTAAGGCTAGTGGAATTTGATGTTCATTTTTTAAAAACAACGTTGTGTCGTCAGCAAACTGACTGATAATTATTTGCCTATTCAACACTGTTAAACCTTCAATACCATTATTTTTTATCAATATAGATAAAAGCTCTGCCACCATTATGAATAGCAATGGTGAGCTACCACATCCTTGACGAATCCCCCTTTTAACTGGGAATCTTGTGCAGGTTCCATGACCAAGAGCTTCCGAGCTATTTATTCCATTATATAACATTTCAATTAAACTTATAAATCTTGCTCCAAAACCAAAATGTTGCAAAGTTTTCAAAATAAATGGATGTTCAACCACATCGAATGCTTTGTAAAAATCTAAAAAAATAAGAAATCCACTCCCTTGAACCACATCACTATAGTCCATTAGATCTAACACCAATCTAATATGAATTGACCTTCCTCCCATAAACCCAGATTGTGTTTCACTAATTATAGTAGAAATACCCTTTTTTAGCCTTGCAGCGATAGCCCCAGAAAAAATTTTATAATCTGTGTTAAGCAAAGTGATAGGCCTCAAATTGTCTAAAAATCTTTTATCTTTGCCACTTTTGGGAATCAATGTAATTAAGCCTTGTTTCATACTTTCTATCAGTTCTTTTCTTTCAATACATTCTAATAGGGAATTAAATAATAGTTTTCTTAGATCTTCCCAGAAAAATTTTTAAAAAAATGTTAGAGAGCCCATCTGTCCCTGGGGATTTATTTAAAGGCATTCTCTCCACCACTGAATCCAATTCTTCAATCTTAAGATCTAAATCACATAAGACTTTAAACGAGATCTCAATACGTGGAATATTGTTTTGAATTTTAGCAAACAAGAGATCTGACTCAACTGAGGAGAAATCTGAAGAATAAAGTTTTGAATAGAACTGGAACACTTCTTTTTCGATTCTTCTAAAATCCTTACATTCCTCTTCTAGGATCATTAAAGTACTTATACTAGAATTTCTTTGTTGTCTGCTTTTTTCTAAATTACTAAAATATGAAGAGTTCTTTTCGCCTTCCTCAATCCACTTGGCGCGGGATATTATATAAGCACCTTGTGCTCTCTCCAGATACAAATGATCTAATTTACATTGAAGCTCCATCACCTTCTCCTTTTCATAATTATTTAAAATTGGTTTGTTACAACACTGACTTATTTCACAAATTAAATTCCTTTCATATTCCCTTTTTTCTTTGTTTAGTTTCTTAGAGAAAGTAATAGAAAATTCCCTAATTTTAAATTTAAGAAATTCCCATTTACTTATATTACAATCAAAAGAATCATCTCTCTCTATAACCCTTATTAATTCTCTGATTTTATTGCAAAATTCTTCATTATTTAAAAGAAAGGCATTAAACTTCCAGTAACCTTTGTTTCTAAATTGCTTAAATTTAGGTTCTAACACAAGATCTATAAAGCAATGATCCGTTAGTGGAGCTTTAGACATTGTAGATTGTGAAGTATATTTTAAAATGTTGTCACTGACCATCCAATAATCAATTCTAGACTTGCTCTCCCCATTAGGCTTAAACCATGAAAAGCCTTCAACTTCAGGATTTAAATATCTCCAAACATCATTCAAATTGTTTTCTGTTTTCAAAAAATCCACACTAATATTAAACCGCCCTTTGTCAAGTCTAGGAGGCCATCGATCTTTCCATTCATCTGGAACCATGTTCCAGTCCCCTCCAACTAACACATTATCTGATGGGTATAAAACTTTGGTTTCTGAAATTATCATTGAAATATCTTCAACTAATTTTTTGTTTTGGGCTGCATTATTAAAGCCATAAATATGAATTAAAATAAAAAAAAGAACATCAATTTTAAGTACCACCATCAACCAATGTCCACTTTCATCAGCTTTATAAGTGATGACTTCTCCAGGAAATATATTGAAGCATATTGCCACTCCTCCAGAACGATTTGAACTGACTAAAAAATATCTTGTCACCCCATTGATTAGTCCAAAAAGAAGCATCCAAATCTGAAGAATGTGTCTCTTGTAGAAACACACAGTTAGCCTTTTGCCCTTTACAAAATAAAAAAACAGCTTTTCTTTTAACAATGTCCTTTAAGCCCCTAACATTCAGTGAACTAAAAATAATTTTGTCCTTAATCATCAACGTTAAAACAAACAAAAGACACAGATGAAGAGAACTAGTAAACCACAAATTGAACTACTACTAGTAACTCAGTCTCTGTGTGAACCGAAGCCTAAGATAGCGCTCCCGTGCCCCATTGAAAAGTTCCAACTACCTGACAATTCGAAACGTATCACTTCATCCGTCAACCTCGATCCGTCGTCCATCTATGAAACCGTATGGACCGCGAAAAAAAGCAAGTTTTCCTGCCCGCCTTGCTTGATCGATTTGAGGCCACAGCTTTCGTCGGTCTTCCAAATCCTCCCTTGGAAGCATCTCGGCGAATCGAATTCCTTCCGTCTTGCAGATAAGAGAAGCTTTTGTGCGACGCCAGATTTCATCTTTCACCCGCCTTTGAGTGAACAGCACGATGACATTTCTGTTTTTATTGTCCATCCTTCTCCCCAGCCTATGGACAATGTCAACAGCCTCATCCATTTTTGCGTTCATCTCCGGTGCAATTTTTTTTTTTTTTTTTTTTATAAATCTTTTTATTGAGGTTTTTTTACATATCAAATACAGAAAGACAAAAACACCATAACAAACAACGTACATCAGAGGGCATCATTTCTATTTCCATGCTAAGTCAATCAATTAAACATTCTCACCAAAGTAGTCTATGAAAGTTTGCCACATTGAATAAAATATTTCAGACTTCCCCCTTAACAAGTATTTAATTTTCTCCAATTTCAAATGACCCATTATATCTTTCATTAAGGCTGAGTGAGCAGGGGGCATTTTTTGTTTCCAACACAAGAGAATCAATCTCCGTGCTAACAAGGTCACAAAACAAACCATGCTGTTTTGGGTATCCGAAAGTTGTACATAGACAGGTTTCACACCAAAAAGAGCCCAAATTGGTTCTGGCTTAAGCTGTTTTTTCAAAATCTTGGAAAGGGTTTGAAATATAGTGTTCCAATAGGTCGTAATGTGAGGGCAATTCCAAAACATATGTGCAAGAGAGGCTGGCCCTTGTGAACATCTATCACAAGAAGGGCTAATGGAAGGAAACATCTTTGACAACTTTAATTTGGATAAGTGCAATCTGTGGAGCACCTTGAACTGCAAAAGACCATGTCTAATACAAACAGAGGTAGAATGAACATTTCTTTGGGCTTTTGACCATTGGTTGTCTGTAATAGACACTCCTAGGTCATCTTGCCAGGCTCTTTTCAAATGGTCCAATGTAGGTGTTGTTTCTTCTTGTGATAGCACATTGTGAATTTTAGCAATTAGCCCTCTTTGACATGGATTAGACAAAAACACTGTTTCCATTGCAGAATTTAGGGGCTGATTAGGGAAAGACGGAAATAAGCACTTAACAAAACTTCGGATCTGTAGGTATTTAAAGAAATCTTTATTTTCCAAACTGTATTTGCTCTGTAATTGTTTGAATGTGGGAAAAATATTTTCAATAAATAAATCTTTTAAACATCGAATACCTTTATACTCCCACTGAAGAAATGTCATATTTAAGACTGATGGAGGAAATGTATGATTATTAATCAATGGACTTAAAGCTGACGCATCCCTCCATCCATAATGCATCCTAATCTGGGACCAGATTTTAACTGAATGAGAAACTACTGGGTTCTCAGGTTTTTGTTTTGAAATTGGCAAAGCTGAATAAAGTAATGCTTTTAACGAGGTGGGATAACAGCTTTCACTCTCCATCCTACTCCAATCAGCCTCCTGAGTGGACAACCAAAACGACATTGAGCGGATATTACATGACCAGTAGTAACGTCGGAAACAGGGTAACCCCATTCCTCCCTGGCAAGTTGGTCTTTGCAAGAACATTTTCTTGATTCTAGGAGTTTTTCCATTCCATATAAAATATGACATGAGGGAATCTAGTTTACTAAAAAATGCTTTGGCTATCCAAATAGGAATACATTGGAACAAGAACAAAAACTTAGGCAGAACGTTCATTCTAATAATATTTATTCGACCTGCTAGTGAAAGTGGTAGATTTTTCCATGACTCTATATCCTTTTTCGTTTGATCATATAATTTCAAAAAGTTGTGCTTAAAGAGGCCGTTATATTCCTGCGTGATATTTATCCCAAGATATTTAAATTCAGTTGAAATTGAAAAAGGAAAGATATTAAACACATTAGTATTCATACGGGCTTTAGAATTAATTGGAAATAAGACACTTTTTGATAAGTTCAATTTGTAACCTGATACTGCTCCAAATTCTTTCAAAATTTCCATTATCACAGGAACAGATTTAACAGGGTTTGAAATGTATAGTAACAGGTCGTCCGCGTACAGAGAAACCTTATGTTCCGTTTTTCCCCTTTTAATCCCAATGAACTCCTCCGTTGCCCGTAATAAAAGAGCCAGGGGTTCAATGGCTATTGCAAAAAGTAATGGCGAGAGCGGGCAGCCCTGTCTAGTCGAGCGGCTGAGAGGGAAATAACTTGAATGCATATTGTTAGTCTGCACTGAAGCCTGGGGTTGGGCATATAATAATTTTACCAAAGATATAATTTTTGGGCCAAATCCGAACTTTGACAGGGTCGAAAAGAGATAATCCCATTCGACCCTGTCAAAAGCTTTCTCCGCATCCAAGGAAAGTAAAATTTCAGGGTGTAGATTTTTTTTATCTTGAGTGTGAATTATATTTAGTAATCTTCTAATATTAAAAAACAACTGTCTGTTTTTGATAAACCCAGTTTGGTCCTGTGAAATGATTGTCGGTAAGATTGTTTCCAGCCGTGTAGCTACAATTTTTGCAAGTATTTTATTGTCCACGTTGAGTAAGCTCACCGGTCTATAAGACGCGGGGTCTAAAGGATCCTTGTCTTTTTTGTGAATAAGAGAAATGCTTGCATGGTAAAATGTTGGAGGTAGAGAGCCCCTATGTAAGGCTTCATTAAATACATCTAACAGCAATATCGAGATCTGCTCTTTAAAGGCTTTGTAAAATTCTGAAGTGTAGCCGTCTGGACCAGGCGCTTTAGAATTTTGCATACTGTTTATAACTTGTTCAATTTCTTGCTTTGTTATGGGTTTTTCCAGTTGTTCTAGATTTTCTAAACTAATTGTTGGAATAGACATTTTATCAAAAAACATATCTATGAATGTGGGGTTTTTCTTGGATTCTGAAGTATATAGTTTTTTATAGAAACATTTAAATGTATCATTTATCCCCTGTAGGTCTCTTGTAACTTGGCCTGAATCTGTGCGGATTTCCGTAATCATCCTTGATGCAGTTTGTTTTTTAATTTGTTGAGCCAAAATCTTACCCATTTTTTCCCCTTGTTCATAATATCTATGCCTTGCTTTGGTCAGCATTTTAACTGTTCTGGAAGTGTATACTAATTCCAGTTCGGTCTGCAAAGCCAGCTTTTTCTTATGTAGAGTTACTGAGGGGCTAGATGAATGTTGTCTGTCCGTTTCTATTATTTCTTTTTTTAGTTGAGTTTCTTTTTCCCTTTGTTGCTTGTTTTTCAGGCTTTTCCATGAGATTATCTGGCCTCTAATGAATGCCTTTAGCGCTTCCCAGAGGGTGGATTTTGTGACATCTGGAGTGTCATTAAATGATAAATACAAATTTATGTGCTTTTTTATTTCTTCTATTCCTTCTTTGCTTGATAGTATGCTGTTATCAAACCTCCAGGTCTTCGATGTTTGATTATATCCGAAAGTTAAATGCAGAGTTAGAGGACTATGATCTGACAACATTAATGTTTCATAATTGCAATGTTTCGTTTGTTGAAGGAGTTTACTATCTATTAAAAAGTAATCTATTCTGGTATAAGTCTGATGAACTTGGGAATAATAAGAATATTGCCGTGTATTGGGGTGCAGGGTTCTCCATGGATCTATTATTTTATAAGTATTCATGAATTTCTTAACACTTTTTGCCATTTTAGTCACAGTAACCGGTCTCCGTGATGACCTATCCAGGTCAGAATCAAGCACTAAATTAAAATCTCCCCCAATTATCAGTTGATGAGAGTCCATGTCAGGTATTTTTAATAACAATAATAAATTAAAAATAAATTGTTCGTCATCAACGTTGGGCGCATATATATTTACTAATGTGATCAAATTATCATAAAGTTTACCCGTGACTATGATGAATCTGCCTTGAGAGTCTGGAATTATCTTTGAAGCAATAAACGGTACTGTTTTTTTTAATTAATATTGCTGTACCCCTACTCTTTGCACCGAAGTTAGAGTGAAATATCTGTCCAATCCATTTATTGCGTAATCTGTTGTGATCTTGATTTTTCAAGTGCGTTTCTTGTAGAAAGCAAATATCCATATCTAGTTTTTTCAAATGTGCTAAAATATTACACCGTTTTATGGTTCCATTAAGCCCTTTGCAATTCCAAGTCACAAATTTGACCAAGTTGTGCGGAGTTGTTTTAGCCAACATGGTGTTATATTTAATTAATGCATGGTAGTGAAAACTATCTTGTGTGACATCCTCTGAAGTAGAACAAAGACTGAACATATGAACTTTTTCAACATCCCTAAACTAAACGTGCTAGGGTAAAAACAAAGAACAGAAAAGATCTTCATAAAGATCCCTACGTTCCTAATCCCTAAGTCCGTGGACACTCGACTTACCCACTTAACTCCTAAAGTTGTAAACTATATACTCCTGGGTCAGATCTCTTGTAGTTGTGGCACCCTCTTATTGAATAAAAGTAAACACAAATCAAATCTAATATAGTAATTAAATTCAACTCCTAAGCCCCTTCCCTAAACTTGAAATTTAAATCAGTTTGTGTCCAATACGCATAGAAACTAGATAAATAACAAATAAATAAATGACAAACAAAACTTTAAAAGGGTAGGAGGGAGAAAGAAAAAAAAATAAATAAATAAATACAGTAAAATAAATATACATATGCATATACCCACATACACCCATGCATTCACACACATACTTGTTGTATAATTGTTTACCTAATTGTTCTACCCCCTCATTTTCTCTCTATCAACTTTACTCCAATATCCTCTAAATTAAACATGTGTTACATGTGTCCAAAGAGAACTGCCTTTTAGTATGTTTTCCTTGGTGGCATCACCATTGTCTGTTGAAAGGAATATTCAAATACCTTTAATCCTCTACTCCCTGTGCAGTTGTCGGGGCCTGGGTTTTGATAAAGTTTTCAGCTGCCCGTGGGTCAGTGAACGAATGTTTGGTATTGCCCATCGTTATGATCAACTTTGCCGGGTAGTACAGACTGTAGGGTATTCCCGCGTTGCGTAGTTTCACCTTAATCGGGTTGAAAGAAGCTCGCAGCTTGCTGATCTCTGGACTCATATCCGGAAAAATATGTACAGGTGATCCTTTGTAAAATAGGTTGCCTTTGCTCCTGGATAGTTGCAGAATCTTCTCCCTGTCGGTGTAGTAGTGTAGGCGAGCTATCATCGCTCTTGGACGCTCTCCTGCTCGGGGTTTAGGGGCTAGGGTTCTGTGAGCTCGATCTATCAGGATTGGTGATTCAAAGTTTTCTTCACCGAGCACATCTGAAAAAAACTCTGCTATGAAGCGGCTTGGGTTCCCTTCCTCCATCCCTTCGCTAATTCCCACCACGCGTAGGTTTTGCCTGCGACTTCTGTTCTCCAGGTCCATGTATTTTTCCTGTAGTTTATTGTAGTCCTTCTGTAAGGTTGCGTGTGCTTTGTCCATGGCGGTTATTCTATCCGAAACATCACAGAGAGATCTTTCCATCTCTCTCTGTGTGTCTGCCGTTTCAGTATGGGCTCTGTGCAATGTTTCTATTTTCTGTGAAAGTTCGTTTCGGAGCGTGTTGATGTCCGCTTTAGCTTCCTCCCGTAGCGATGTGATGTCTTTGCGTATATCTTGATGCATAATCTCGATTTCCGCTTTTATATCATTCTTTAAATTTTCGCGGTAAGCACGTAGTTCACTTCGAAATATTCCTACAGAAAGAGGCGTTTCTTCTTCCGCCATCATGCCTTCATCTCGTGAGCAGGCCAGAGCTTCACCATCTGGAGCAGTGTTAGCGTCAGCCTGTGCTGCAATAGCATTCGCAGTGCCGGTTGAGGCCTTGTTAGCAGAGTCGTTAGCCGGAGTAGTGCCAACCGGTGCGGGTGTGGTTTGTAGAGTTTTTTGTGTGTATTTCCGAGTGCCCTTCATATCAAATATTGTCCTAAATTATTTTTATAGATAAATTACAGACAAAGGGCGATGCTCGTTGACCCAGGATACTTAAATTGTTGAAACTTTAGCGGAGCTGCCTAACTTCGTTGCTCACTCCATTCGGCCGGAAGCGGAAGTCCTCTCCGGTGCAATTTTACTGAGTAACTGGATGACATGTGATCTGATATCTTCATCTTTTTTTTTTTCTATGCCTTTGATACGGAGACACCACCTCATCCTATATCTTTCTTGTTCTCTCACTCTCTCGTTAAGATCACAGTTGTCTTTGCGCAGATGTTCATTTTGTGTCTCCAAGTCCTTTACTCTTTTCTTTCACTCATTTACCTCTTCCGTGTTGAACTGAATCGCCTTCGTTAAGCTTGCAATCATTGCGCTACTCTGCTTGGCTTGTTCACTCAAATCCGCCAACTTCTCGTCCACCCTCTTTTCCAGATTTAAAATTGCATCCAGAATGGTTTCATTAGAAATCTCATTCTTCTCTCTTTCGGCTGTTGGCTTAACCCTGCCGGAGTTTTACATGGCGTCGAAGGAAGGGAGCCAGCACCTTGTTCTCTTTTATTTAGCACAGTAACCTCCATCGTGTAGTCATGCTCCGTTTCTCTGGCCTCATCTTTCTTTTCGATATTAGGTGACAAATCTTTTCCTTTGGGGTCTAATTTCAACTTGGCAGGTTTAATCAGTTTTTGTGCAGACATCTTGACATAAGCTGTTGGAATTACTCTCTTTAATCAAACTTTTGGGAACAACTATCACGAGCCTCGGAAAACACGACTGCTCAACCCGCCATCTTAGCACCGCCCACACTGAATGAATGTATAGCTGGTAAATGTGCTAAAGTTGTCATATGTTATATAACAAAACGTATATAACGTACTCGGTTACTTACGTAACCTCGGTTCCCTGAGAAATAAGGGAATGAGTATTGTTAAGATTTTTAAGTATTATGCTCTCATTTGTATTTGTAACTTATTTTCCCAGCTTTGTTTTTTCCCCCTGTAACAGGCATTCCAATCACAGTGCGAGAATATATGTCATGTGACCTAATTATTGATTGAATGATTACACGTGCTTATGTTTAATAAAAGTGTGCCAGTCAGAGCGACTGGGGTATGGGAAAGAGTACACAGTTGTTTGCGTCTTATTTGCGCGTACTCTGTTAACAGGTTATGGGCCCAGATAACGTAATATAGTGATATGGCGTGAAGGTCGCAATGGTTACTGCATGCACCTGAGTTTAACCCGAGACAAGGCCTACTTACAACATGAGTAGAAGGGAAAAGGAAGCGACCACAACAAGCCGCTGGTCAAGACTTGTCTTCGACGGTGATGAAAAGAATTATGAGTTATGGGAGACGAAATTTTTGGGCCACCTTTGTTTACAAGGATTGAAAGAGACTATTTTAAATGAACCTTCTGACGAAGATGAGGAAGATACAGCGAAAAACGCCGAAGCCTACGCGGAGCTTATACAGTTTCTGGACGATAAAAGTTTATCGTTGGTCATGAGAGAAGCAGCAGACGACGGACGAGAGGCGCTGAAGATTCTGCGTGAATATTATGCTGGCAAGGGGAAGCCCCGGGTAATAAGTTTGTATACAGAGCTAACTTCGCTGCAGAAGTCGCCCAGTGAGAGTGTTACGGAATATGTCATCAGAGCTGAGACTGCAATCACTGCTTTGAGAAATGCAGATGAGAATCTGAGCGACTGACTTTTAATAGCAATGGTTCTGAAAGGACTTCCAGAGACATTTAAGCCATTTTCTATTCATGTTACTCAGACCGATGATAAAATGACTTTTGCCGAATTTAAGACAAGACTCCAAAGTTATGAGGACATTGAAAATATGCAAACAACTGCATCCGGGGACAACGTAATGAAAGCAAGAGCGCAGCCTGGAACGAAAACCGCTTCAACTGATTGTGGGGCTACAAGTGACATTGTCTGCTACAGGTGTGGGACAAAAGGCCACAAAGCAAGGGCATGCCAACGTAAACAGTGGTGCAGTCAGTGTAAAAGTACCACTCACCGCGATGCAACCTGCAGACGGAGAAAGCAGAGAGACAACGTGAGAAAAGTTTCCGAGGACGCTGGTGACCAAGAGTATGCTTTTCGGGCAAGCGACGCCGAGGTATGGGCTCATGATGTCAGAAGGAGAGGCCTAATGGTGGATGCGGGTGCAACTTCACACATCATCACGGACATCGAGAAGTTCCAGAGGTTCGACAGCAGTTTCCAGGCCAGCACACACTGCGTGGAATTGGCTGATGGCACTCGGTGCAACGGGGTCGCCAAACACCGAGGGGACACGGAAGTATGTTCGATTGACAGCAGAGGATGACGCTTCAAAGCAATGCTACGAAAAGCGCTATACATCCCAACATATCCTCAAGACATCTTCTCTGTAAAGGCAGCCACCTCGAACGGAGCAACGGTGATCTTCAGAGAAGGGAAGAACGTTCTGCTACATAGAGACGGTACCAAATTCCCCATACATGTGCATAACAAACTGTACTATTTGCACACAATAGACAATGAATGTGGTGACCAATGTAAGAAGTGTTATGACTTGCAGACGTGGCATGAGATATTAGGTCATTGCAATTATGAAGATATAATTAAACTAGAGAAGGTTGTTGATGGTATGGAAATTAAGAGTAGAGGTGATAAAACTATCCCACTTTGTGAAATTTGTACACAAGGAAAGTTTGTTCAAACTAGGAACAGAGGGCCAGATGCAAGAGCAAAAGCACCTCTAGAAATGGTACACACAGCCGGGCCTATAGACCCAGTGTCCAGAGATGGTCATAGGTATGCGTTATCTTTCACAGATGATTATTCTAGTGCTTGGTTTGTATATTTCTTGAAAAATAAGAGTGATACAGTGACAGCCACAGAAAAATTCTTTGCTGACATGGCTCCATATGGAAAGGTGAAGTGCATTAGGTCTGACAATGGTACAGAGTTCACAGGAAGAGAGTACCAAGCATTATTAAGTAGAAGTGGTATCAGCACCATATTCTCCACACCAAAACGGCACAGCTGAACGAAATTGGAGAACTTTATTTGACATGGCTAGGTGCATGCTAATAGAAAGTGGATTACCAAAAATGTTGTGGACCTATGCAGTCCAAACAGCTGCTGTAGTAAGAAACAGATGTTTCAACAATCGAACTAAACAGACAGCTTACTTCATGTTAACAGGCAAACAACCTAACATTTCTAGAATGCAGAAATTCGGATTAGCATGTTATGCTTACAGACATGACAAAGGAAAGTTTGACTCAAGGTGTGAGAAAGGTATTTTTGTCGGTTACGACAAGAATAGTCCAGCATACATGATCTACTATCCTACTAGCAAGAAAATACAGAGAAACAGACTAGTTGAGTTTGTACCCAAAAAGAGTATTGAGGCAGACATATCAATTGATGATGATGATTTTGGGGTCATGTATAATCCTAGAGAATCCAGAAAAAGCCCTGAAGTAAATTTGCAAAGTACACAGGAACAGGTCACAGTAAAAGAACCAGAAGTGTGCAATAACCAAACACACAAAGATGAAGATGAACCTGAACAAAGGAGAAATCCTGCCAGGGAGAGGAAAAGACCAGGTTACTTAGATGATTATGTTTGTGGTTTTGAAGGTGATGTAACTGACATTGATCATTGTTACAGACTTGTATGTAATGTACCCCAAACATACAGAGAAGCTGTTGCATCAGTGAACGTGAATGACTGGGTTAAAGCTATGGATGAGGAGATGCAATCATTAAAAGAGAATGTGACCTTTACCCTGACCAATCTACCTGAAGCTAAAGAATTAGTGGGGGGTAAATGGGTTTATGCAATTAAGAAGAATAGTGATGGATCAGACAAATACAAAGCACGATATGCTGCCAAAGGGTACAGTCAAGAGAGAGGTGTGAACTATGATGAGACTTTTTCTCCAACTGCCAGTATGACTAGCATCAGAGTGTTGATACAAAAAGCAGTGCAGGAAAATTTGATTGTTCATCAGATGGATGTGAAGACGGCATATTTACATGCACCAATAGAATGTGAAATATATATTGAACAGCCAGAGGGTTACGAAGTAAAATCTCAAGGCAATGAAAAACTGGTGTATAAACTGGAGAAATCACTGTATGGACTTAAACAGTCAGGCAGGAATTGGAACAGAATGTTGCATGAGTATTTATGTGAAATCAAGTTTGTTCAAAACCCAGCTGATCATTGTGTTTACACAAAGGTTACAGAAACTGAGAAAGTTTTCATTATCATATGGGTTGATGACTTGATTATTGCTGCCAGTGATATGGATGTGCTAAAAAAATGTGAAAGAGATGCTCCTGTCAAAATTTAAAATGAAGGACTTGGGGAAGTTGACACATTTTCTTGGCATTGATTATGTACAAGATGTTGATTGTGTTAAAATGTCACAACATGGATATATTGAGAAAATACTTGAGAGATTTGACATGAAAAATTGTAAATCCAGAGCTACCCCATGCGAACAAAAACTAGATTATCCTGATGATGCTGAGATAATGAATGATGTCAGAAAATACAGGGAGGCAGTAGGTAGCTTGATCTACCTGGCAACATGTACAAGACCAGACTTAAGTTTTGTAGTAAGTAAACTGTCACAATACTTTACGATGCCAACCATAGAACAGTGGAATACTGTCAAGCATGTTTTAAGATATTTGAAAGGCACCCAACACAAAGAACTGTGCTACAGAAAAGGAGCAAATGAGAACTTGATACATGCATATAGTGACGCGAATTGGGCAGCTGATGTAAGTGATAGACAAAGCACTACGGGTTACTGCATTAGCTTAAACAAAAATGGTCCATTGGTCTCATGGAAGACCAAAAGGCAGCCTACTGTTGCACTGTCCACTTGTGAAGCTGAGTATATGGCTTTAGCCGCAACTGTACAGGAGTGTTTATACTTGCAACAATTGCTAGAAAACATTGATGGTATGAAGTATGATTCTAGAGTCTATGAAGACAATCAGGGTGCTATAGCCTTAGCAAAAAATCCTGTGCATAGACAGAGATGTAAACATGTGGACATTAAATACCATTTTGTAAGATCGATGATAAATGAAGGCAGAATTAGTCTGGAGTACTGTCCAACTGATGATATGGTTGCAGATGTACTAACAAAACCAGCAACAAAGCTTAAGTTAATGAAATGTTATTTGTTTATGTTTGGTGTATGAATTGTGTACTTATGTTAGAATGATGAAATGAGAAATCAAGTTCGATCAAGTGGGGGTGTTAAGATTTTTAAGTATTATGCTCTCATTTGTATTTGTAACTTATTTTCCCAGCTTTGTTTTTTCCCCCTGTAACAGGCATTCCAATCACAGTGCGAGTATATGTCATGTGACCTAATCATTGATTGAATGATTACACGTGCTTATGTTTAATAAAAGTGTGCCAGTCAGAGCGACTGGGGTATGGGAAAGAGTACACAGTTGTTTGCGTCTTATTTGCGCGTACTCGTTAACATGATGTTAACATAGCGTTGCAAACGCTATGAGAAAACTCCTTTTCTCGAGAAAATAACGGCCATGGTGTGTAAAGCAGAAGCAAAAAAAAAACTGAGTTTGTTTTCCGTGAGAGTTGTGGCGTGTCGGAGATAGGGATGGCGTCTCACACTCACATGAGTGTGCAGGCGTCAGGCCTGTCGCTCCGGCATGGGATTAGGTGTGTGACTCAGGCAGGAGTGCCTGTAGAAGATGTGTTACTGGACGTAGCAGAACGTGTGGGCCATGAGAATATCGTCTCGGCGTCTAGGATGAACAAGGCAGTAGTGATATTTTTGAAAGAAGAAAATCTGGTCCATGGTTTGATCGAGAGAGGGATTTCGGTAAGTTGCTCATTTGTTCCTGTTCAACCTTTAGTTTCAGTCACGACGAAGGTGACTGTTTCTAACGTTCCGACTTTTATTCCGGACGCCGACATTGAGCGAGAGCTTTCTCGATTTGGAAAACTTGCCAGTGGAATTAGAACGATTTCACTTGGTTGTAAAAATGCCGCTTTAAAACATATGTTGTCGTTTAGGCGACAGTGTACATACTACTTTACTGTACATAATACTTTAGACAAAACGAAGGAAAATGAAGTGCAAAAGAGTAATGTACCAAATGAAGTAGTAGCAGTGAATAATGATGATCAGAATGTGGATTCAAATTTGAAGGAAGGAATGATAATAAAAGATTCGTTCCCTAATAATGGAAAAGATACAGAGGAAGGTTCTGGTAGTAAGACAAAACGGGGAAAAATGAAGAAAGTTAATGTTGTAACCAGGCCTGGACTGGTAATCTGGCATACCGGGCAAATGCCCGGTGGGCCGACGCACTTGAGGGCGGGGCCGCTATATGATATGATTTTTTTTAATAAACATAAAATTGTCCAACGACCGGCCCATAAAGCAGGGACAGCGGCCCATTAGTTCATTTTCCATACTGACACTGGGCTGGCCCAATCACATCTCTTAACAGATTCCACCCCGTCCCCTCTGTTTCGCCAGAACATCCGTGGATTAGGAGGATGGAGAAACAAAAGTGCAAGTGCAAGGGGGGTGCGGAGAAGTTGCGGGCAAAAAAATAAAAAAAAAAATAAAAAAAATGTAGAGGTTGATGCCTCAACGTGCAAAAATTACAGGCATGTTTAGTGCGGTTACTATAGCTTCAGTTTCCAAACTTACAGTACCTGACGTGCAAAAACAGGTGAACATAGAAGAACATGGAGGAGACCTGTAAGGCAGAAGAGCAGTGAAGCCAATGAGGGACAGAGTAAGCAGGAGTATAATAGAAGCGGTAAGCAGGGTAGTTACATGATTAACAGCGATGGACTCATGATGCGACGACGACGATGATGCTTAAATGAATGAATATTATAAGACAACATAATCGTCGTCGTTATTATAAAGTCAGACTGTCACCTATACTGCACTGGTCACTCAGTCAGCTAAAGTCAAATAGCACAGCAAAAGTTGTTTTGCACTGTTTTTTGTAGCAGTGCCCTTGTAGCTATCAGAGTTCACTAATGCAGTAACGGCCCTTCTCATAGAAAAACCTGAAATGATGCAATTTGATTTTTCAAAAAAAAAAAAAAATTCAGGTTATTATTATAATGTAATATTACTGATGATGTGTTTATTTCACAACGAGACTATAGGTGTCTAGCTGTTAGTCGTGATGATGGTCTACTAGATCTCACTTTTCGGCTATAAAAAGTTATGTTTTGTAGCTCTTGTACCCTATTACTCTGGTATGAACACTTGGTTGTTTATGGCAAGTGAATAGCATTCTTATCATTTTATTAGGACGTTTTTTGTGAGTAATTTGGTAGTATAGTTTTCTTTTTCATTGTTTTTAATGGGGAGTATCTAAACAATGAGAGGTAAATGTTTGATTCTTAAACAGGGGTTTGTGCTGTTAAAACAAAGTATATTTGTAATTGTAAATTATAGTTTTTCTGCTGTCTGTTTCATTGAAATTTTTTTTTTTTTTTTAATTCTTTATAGAATTATCAGTATTCTACATCCACGTTCTAAGGGTTAGATTTTATATCATGGAGCACATTGTCCATCTAGAAATCCTACTCTTACTAAGTGTACTTTTAAAAACTTTACCAAATAATTGTAATACTCTGGTGGGTGGTGTCCGACCGATTGTGGTGGGCCGGTCTGAACAAAAATGCCAGGGCCATTTTTTTGTCCCAGTCCAGCCCTGGTTGTAACTGATGCGACTGTTGAGAGAAGTAGTGTGGTACAGGGGTCTGAGCAGAGTGATACTGTGGAGAGTTCAGACTCAGTGAATACAGGCCAGACGGATGATGACCCAATCGGTTTGAAAGGTGAAGTTTTGGAAAGAGGAAGGATAGTATCTTTGATTAAGAAGGTGCAATCAGTAATGGTTGATGAGGAAGTGGATGATGATGATGATGATGACGATGATGATGATAATGGTGGTGGGTTGTCTGATTTTTCAGACGTGTCAGATGTTTCGCAAAAAAGTTGTGAGCAGGTTTACTCACTAGATGAAATGAATAAATTCTTGGATGAAACCTTTGGAAAATCTGTTGATGTGCGGAATTACTTTTCTGATCTGAAGAGGATTGAGACTTCTGTTCGTCATTGGCAGAGGAAGGTTGGAGAAGACGAACTCAGTCAGACAAAAAGAGATTTCGTTTAAAAAAGTTTCTTGCAAAATTGCGAAGGGATAAAACACCTTTAAAACGTAAATTTAAATAATTGAATCAATGGTTTATACATCACACTGGATGACTTTACTACACTCTTTATTTCTTTCTGTTTCTCTTTTCTATCTCTTTATATTTTCTATGGAGATGATAAGGGTAGTCACTTTAAATATTAACGGAGGGAGAGACAAGAGCAAGAGAGCTTTGGTAGCTGAATTAATAAATATTAAGAATGTAAATGTTTCTTTTTTGCAAGAAACACATACAGATTGTAAAAATGAAGTAGAGTGGTGTAGATGGTGGGAGGGGGAGAGCGTCTTCAGTCACGGGTCAAATTTGAGTGCTGGAGTAGCCATTCTTTTTTCAAAGAATTTGAACTTTAAAATTTTGTTAACTGAAGAAATAGAAAAGGGTAGAGTTTTAATGGTTACTGGAGAAATAAATGATTTAAAATGTTGTTTCATAAATGTTTATGCTCCGAACAATGGATCAGATCGTGTGGAATTGTTTAGGAAGTTGCAGAGTGCATTAAGAAAATGTGATAATAATTCTTGCATAATTATGGGTGGGGATTGGAATTGCACCACAAATTTTCTTTTAGACAGGAACAGAATATTATTAAAGAGTTTGAGTTAATGGATGTGTGGAGGAATATGAATAAGAGAATTAGACCGTATACATGGGTTAAAATACTAGACTCTAATGTAACTGGAGCAAGATTAGATAGAATATATATAAGTAAAACAAGTATGAATAGAGTTTCTAATGCTAATATTTTCCCTAATGGTTTTTCGGATCATCATACTGCAACCATTGATTTTAACATTACTGCTTTAGACCGCCCCAGGTTTTATTGGCATTTTAATACAAAATTGCTGCAGGATAGGTCTTTTTGTAAAAAATTTGGTGATTTTTTTGGAAATTGTGGAAGTTGAATAAAGGTAATTTTGAAAAAATACACAATGGTGGGAGGTGGGGAAAACGCAGATAAAGGTCTTTTGTCAATTTTTCCTACAATACTACTGTGTGTGTTAAAAAAAAAATTGAGCAGTTGGAGAAAGAAATTATTGGTATGGAAAATGTGATGGATGTAAATGTTTTGGGTGTATCCAATGATTTAAGGAATAAGAAATTTGAATTAAGATCTATTTTAGAGGAAAGAGCAAAGGGCGCTTTGATTAGAGCAAGAATTTCTTCTATTAAAGACATGGACTCTCCCACTTCTTACTTTTTTAACCTGGAGCGGAAAGCTGCACAACAAAAGCGTATTCTTCATCTGCGTAAGGAAAATGGAACATTAACTTCGAACCCAACAGAAATGAGGAAAATAGCAATGGACTTTTATGCTGATTTGTATGGTAATACTGACTGTGACTCTGAGAATATGGCAAAATTATTACAAGGACTTCCAAAGTTGCAACCTGGGGATAAGAAAAAGCTTGACACCATGTTCAACTTTAATGAACTTTCAGAAGCAGTTCAGCAACTCTCCACAGGGCGTGCGCCAGGAATAGATGGTGTAGCGATGTACAGTTATTAATCAATTTATGGATGAAATATGAATATCATAATTCAGAAAGCTTTATGACGTTCATATATCGACCCAACGGGGAATTAAACATATATAGTGAATTAACTACAATGAATTATAATCAATCACATATATGATTAGTTCTGGTTGAATAATTATGTGGAAAACTATCAGTTCGTCCACCGAAACGGAAAATTATCCACAATTATCATGACAGAAATGTTATTCTCGGGCCGGGAGACTAACTTTCTATCATAGCCTTCAAATATAGAGCAAGGATATTAGAATCAGAACGTTAAAGTTTCTCGGTTGTTGCTAAAATGAGCAAGTGAACAAAAAGCATGGATAAAATGAGTTTAATATACGAAACGGGTAATACACAGGTTATACGGCTAAATGGACACAAGTAAATACAAATACATACAAAGTAGAGGGAAAGGCAGAAACGAAAGAGATGATCAAAGCAGGTCAAATTGCAACAGTTCACCTTTAAGAGCCAGCAAGGAAACTCAGTATTTAAGATCGTAAAAATGTTATACTTGCATAGGTTAGTCAGGGTGCTTGGAGTTTCGGAGCGCTCGGTTTGATAGTTGCTTCTTCTTCCGGAGGTTGTTTCGGCGAAGTTTCAAACGAAGGTTTAACTGTTGTAATATGACCGGAAAATAAAGAAGAGAGTCCGTCTTGACGGCAGGAACTCGTGCAGAAAACTTGTGCCACCAAAAGACGCATGTCATGGTGTTTTAAAGACAACGGACCAGAACGCCTTCTTGATAACGTCCTCCAATGCTAGCGTTGCAATTTGGCGGGTTTCCACATTCCTTTGTCCTGTCTCCCGAATAAATTTATGGTATGTTGAATCAGTGCATTTTCTTCATAGTGTTATTAAACATTGAACGATGCATTTGGCAGAAATGTAACGTACATGAGTGAATAGCTCTGATTCACAGCTTTACGGAGAGATCAAACTCGACAGGTGTCTCTCGTCATATAAAGAAGATACACTTTACACTCTATTACTATCGTTTAACATGAAAACCAACCTACTACAGTCAATTCTACGATTCTACACTAGTAACACATACATGCAGCGAGCACTACAATGGCAGGTACATTCATATTTGCAGGTATAATATTTGTGTATACAGTCTTTGTATGTGTGTGTGTGTCTGTGGGTGCGTGCGTGTATTTTCTCTTTTTATGACCGTTTGGAATTCGGGCCTGTCTTTCGAAACCCGATCTGTGGCGTTCGCATCTCCTTTGAAGTCACGGAGGAGAGGTTAGGGGACTTATCGAAACAGTCATAAAAAAAAGTCTTGTGATCCATTAGTGTCTGCCGGGCCGGAATCGATGTAAGATTTACAAACCAAAGTTCCGTGAATTGAGGCTTAAACACAGTTTATGGTGGGACCTGCTCATCCTTGAGACTGTGCAGACCCTACAATGGTTTACCTGCTGAATTTTATAAGACTTTTTGGGCTGTTTTAGGTGAAGATTTTTATGAAGTGTGTTGCGAATGTTTTGAAAAGGGAATGTTGCCAACTAGCTGTCAGAGGGCGGTGATCTCCCTTTTACCCAAAAATGGAGACTTAGGTTTTTTAAAAAATTGGCGCCCTATTTCTTTGATGTGCTCGGACTATAAAATATTGGCTAAAGTTTTAGCCAATAGGTTAAAAAAATATTTACATATTGTGGTCAAAGGAGAGCAAACATATTGTATTCCGGGTCGCTCAATTATGGACTATCTGTTTTTAATAAGAGATGTTATTGATGTGTCTTGTAATGAAAATTGTGACGTTGGATTTTTGTCTATTGATCAGGAGAAAGCTTTTGACCGGGTGGGTCATGAGTATATTTTTAGAGTCTTGGAATCATTTGGGTTTGGGAATTGTTTTATTTCATGGATCCAACTGTTGTACAAAGGGGCTTCAATTATGCTTAAAATGGGGAATGGTTTGACTTATCCTTTGCCGGTGAAAAGAGGTATTCGACAGGGGTGCCCTCTCTCAGGGCAACTTTACAGCCTAGCAATTGAGCCCCTGTTATGCAAATTAAGAACTGGATTAAAGGGTTTCATGGTTCCAGGTGATCCAAGGGAGCTGAGATATGTTGTATCGGCTTATGCCGATAATGTAACTATTTTTGTTACTGGGCAAGGGGATATGAAAACATTACGTGAGAGTTTGGATATTTATGGAAAAGCATCTTCGGCCAAAGTTAATTGGGAAAAAAGTTATGGTTTTACTGTGGGCCAGTGGGAAAATGGTGGGTTACCGTTACTTCCTGGGGGATTGCATTGGGGCAGGGAAGGTATAAAAATTCTTGGAGTGTTTTTAGGAGTAGAAAACTATAGAAAGAAGAACTGGGAGGGTTTGCTGGAGAAGGTGTCCGCTAAGTTGTCTAAATGGAAATGGCTATTGCCAGAGCTATCCTACAGGGGTAGAGTTTTGGTTACGAATAACCTGGCCGCCTCCATGTTATGGCACAGATTCAACGTTTTAGAGCCACCGGATGATATTGTTAAAAGTATCCAGAGAAAATTGGTGGAGTTCTTTTGGTCAGGACAGCATTGGATTCCTGCGCCAGCTCTATATCTTCCAACTCATGAGGGGGGACAAAGTCTGATTGACATAAGGAGCAGGATCCACACCTTTCGATTACAGGCAGTGAAGAGACTGTTGTATGAGGAGGACGTGGGGTGGATAAATGTGGCATGCGCTCTGTTGAGAAGAACATCGAATCTGGGATATGACAAGCAGCTATTTTTACTGAAAGTTAATGAGCTGGATTTGAATCATTTGACTTCTTTCTACCAATCCATGCTTAAAGTGTGGAGTATGACTTTTTCTGTGAGTAGAGAGATTTTGCGACCACAGGACTGGATTATGGGAGAACCACTGTTTCATAATTCTTTGATACAAACGAACATTTTGTCTTCAAGCAGTGTGAGGAACTGTTTGGTTAAAGCAGGATGTACAAAGATTGAACATCTAAGGGATGACAGTGGGTGGAGGACGGCAGATTCAATTCAGCACAAGACAGGAATACGTTCTTTACGTCTCTTGGATCAGATGTTGGAGGAAGTACGCTCAGCACTGCCTGGAGCCTGCAGAGAAGCACTGGGAACGCTTTCGCAGGGATGGAGCTATAGTTTTCCAGCAATTCGGGTCTCTGCTGCACAGGAAAGTCCGGATAATGAATTTACTTTTGTGTCCTTTAAAACTCCACAGTTGGGATTATTTCAAGACATTTGTAAAAAGGCATTATACATTGTGTGTGTTAAAGTGTCTCATCAAACTGCTTTGAGAAGAGTTAAAACATGGAGGTGGACAGAAGTGTTCGGGCCAGGCTTCAGAGGATGCTGGAGATCTCTGTACAAGCCTCCTATTGAGAAACGTACAGCAGATTTACAGTGGAGACTGATGTATGGTATAATAGCTACGAACAGACACGTGGCACATCTGAATCCAGAAGTAGGGAGGGAATGTCCTTTTTGCAGAACGGAAGAAACGGTTGAACATTTGTTTATCCAGTGTGAGAGGTTAAGAGGTCTTTTTTATTTTTTAGAGGTTTGTTTTGAAAGTATGGGTGAGGAATTTTCCTATAAAGTTTTTATTAGTGGTCCAAAGTATAAAGTCAGTGATCGAAGAAAAGTGGTTTTGTTAAATTACTTTTTGGGAACAGCCAAGATGGCAATTTGGAGGACACAGAAAAATAAAATCTTGGGAACTGGTTCAATTGATGCAGAGAGAGTTCTGAAGGGGATGGTGGCTGCTCGAATTAAAATTGAGTTTGCTTATTTCAAATTAGTTAATAATATTATAGAATATATATAGATATTATAGATTTTTTGTGTGAGGTCGGGGAGGATAAAATGTTGGTTTTAAAGATGTAATGAAAGGGCTGTATTCTGTATTGATTGTTTTTATTTTATTTTTTAATTATTTACAGTTTTGTAGATAATTTTTTTTAATGGAATATTGGAATGAAATATGATGAATGATCAAATAAATATGGGTTAAGCCTCTCTCTCTCTCTCTCTCTCTCTCTCTCTGCGCTCGGGCTGAAAATTTCATATTTTGGTATGAACATTAACCCGCCAGTGTGGCGGATAGCCTTTTGAGATTTGCTCGCCAAATGGAAAATCTACCCGCGCTTGGCGGGTGTTAATTTCGGACCCTACATGAGACTATTTTTATTGAGCAATTTAGCTAGCCCACATCATAACGCACGTCAGACAACATTTGCAACTATAGTTGAAGTCTGTAACTTAGTCTCGGCACACAGACTGATTAGGCAAGGCTACGTCTGTAGTGTCAAGGCTCACCATTTTATTATTTGCTTACCTTGATTGTCTTCCAAACTTTCACACGTGCCGACTCCGAACCTATGCTCCGAACTCTCTCTGAACTTCTCACACGCAACTGACCTATCAGGTGCAAGGTTTTCAGCCAATCAACGATCAGAGAATACTGCAGTGAGAACATTGTAGGGAGATGTAACAGCTGTGAGCCTTAAACTCCTCTCCTGTCATTAATACGCTGTGGTCTAGTCATCAACAGAAAATTAACGGATTGAGAGGGGAGAAAAATGGATTTTGGCGTGACATTTCTTGCGTGAGCGTGAGATTGAGAGTTGGCAACCCTGCAAGGATAAATGATCAAGTTCTTTGGCGTAGGCCCCATCCATAGTACAATACGGAGGGTAGCAGACATTTGCAGATCCTGCCTTAAGATGAAGGCAGGGGTGGAGCCCAAGAGAACTGAGAATGTAAAGAAAATACGCACCATTTGAAGGATTCTTTGAATGCGTTCATTAATATTACCAAAGAGAAAGAAATAATGAATACACAGACATTGATAAATGTTAAATCATTAACAGGAAGAATTGTTATGCAATAGCTTTTCTTTTTACCATAGCTTTAAGGATGTAAAGAATGCCACATAGGCCGTAACATTGCCACTTTAGGTCGAGCATGAAAGCCAAATAGGATGACAGCGTATAAACATGTCATGTAGGTCATGTTTGATGGGCCATAATAGGCCATAGTGAGGAGAAGACAGAATGGATGAATGAGATGCCCTGATAAGCTGAATAAAGCAAGCCATATCGATGTAAATAGTAGGAATAGAAACTGCCGCCGTTACTAGGAGTTTGTCTTAATAGTATACTTACCACAGAAGATTTAAATATAGGATTTTATGATAAGCTATAACCTTACCTAATGCTTGTTATAAACATAGCCTTGGTAATCCTAGATTAAACACAAAAGAATACCAGTGATGTGAATCGTGATTTGATGCTAATGGTCAGAAAGACACGTTAGTCTGTGATACTAGAAGACTGCATATGAGGACCATGGTCCATAGAGTTAGCGTTCGCTTGACCCTGAGTGAGTATAGGGAAATCATAACGAGTGATATTGAATCATATGAAAACCCCACCACCAGTAGTTTGCATTAGTAATGTGCTAGTATTAAATTATGACAAATAAATGGCATACATAATTAATAAGCATTGACTGATAAAGATATGGTGTGAGAGGCTGTTAATCTGATTAACACGGAAAGACCACGTACCTTGAAAAGTCAATATAGGCCAATTTGTGAAGACCTTGGAGTTACATAAAACAGACTTACCTGGTGGCCATGACAGGTTTAATTATATGAAGAGCTAAGAAAGGCCTTTGTGTAGAACCACGATATCCCATTTGATGCAAATTGAAAACCATTTAATGTGAGGTAATAAGCCATTTGATGTGATGGCAACAGTTTGCCCAGTGACTACGATCTGCCCTATGGCAACAATAGCCATGTAGTATTAAAGTCAGGATAAGCTATTTTAAGCAAGGCAAGGATAGGCATTTAATGTGATGAGACTATAGACCATTTAATGTTATGGCAACGATATGCCCTGTAAAGCTGAGAGTCATGATAGCCCCTTTTATGTGATGGCAACTATAAACCATTAATGTTATGGCAACACTATGCCATGTAAAGCTTGTAAAGTTATGATGGCCATCAAATGTGAATGCAGCGAGAGGCCATTTAATGCAAAGCAATGATAGGCAATTTGATGAGATGTCAACAGTATGCCCAATAGCTACGATATGCCTATAATACTAAGAGTCATGATAAGCTATCTAAAGCAAAGGCAACGATGGGCAATTTAGCGTGATAGTGTGATATATTCCATGTAATGCAAAAGTCATGGGGGCCATTCCAAGCAAAGCAACAATATGCCATGTTACGCGAAAACCATGATTAGCTGTTATATGTAAAGGCCACGAAAGGCCCATTATGAATACCGATGAAAGGTCACGTTAAGCCAATGATATAAAGGTACGCATTTGTGAAGACCAAAGCTGATGATAAAGTAGAAAACGATGACACCACCATTAGTAGCTAGCAAGCAATAATCAACGTAACTTGATTATTACTATGAGTGAATGATTTTTAAGTAAATAATGAAAAGGTGTATATATATATTTTCTAAAGGAAAGACTCATTCAATATGCTTGAGCATGACTCCCGCTCACGGCTAGATAGAACTAAGCAGACAGAACTTTGTCTAACTGTCAGAACCTGCTAAGAGAACCCCCAAAGAAATTAACCAGATCAGCATGACATAAGTACAAGAATACTTAATGCATGGCACAGATAAAGATTGAGAAACCTTGTCATAGAATGCCCTTGCAAAAGGGAAGCGCTTTACTTGATAATGCTCTACTAGCTAACCTTAGCTGGCTGAACCTGGCTTAAGCTTGCAAACCTTTGCAAAAGTATAACACCACGAGCATTGTTCTCCAATACCTTAGTAAAGAGATAAGAGTTACTCGGAAGTACCCTGCACAGAAGAAGGGGCACAATGAGCACATGTTTAGGTCCTGTCAGTTTACACACTATTTTCTGTGTGCACACGTGAATGACGAATCGCTTTCACTTTGCATCGATTTATGTCAAAATATCCTTGTACACACAGTGCATATGCTTAGGTAACATGAAGAAGAAAAGTATCGTTATAGGAGATCCACGCATTCGATCTTAAAGTTACAGCAGGCTTGCTGCTGTCTGTGTCATGCATGTTAACGACAAAGTAAGAAGAAATAACTTTGCAGCTTTAGAGACGATATGTAAAATTAAACCACTTGCTCCGTGTAATATTTTCATTGTACACTTTATGTAAATTGCGTACATACATTATCCTAAATATTACCAAGATTTGTAAATTCAGAGAAAGTCACAAATTTAAAATAATGCCAGTCCACTGTCACCCTTCAGTGACGTAATAACTGCAATTCTGCATTATCCCTGGATTCTTCTTGTACTGCATAGTAACAAGTCCCTTTAATACTAGTCATTTCACTCTGCGGCCATTTTTGAAATGCCTCTCGGGCATGCATGTGCAACCATAGACAGTAAAAGAAATGGACACAGCGACCCCATTGAAACTCAATTGAGACAAGTGAAGCCCATTTTTAACGATTTTTAGCACTTCCATTTCTGACGCGCAGACTCACACTAAGCTTGATGACGTCGGGGAGTTCTTTGGCGTGAGTGAGCAGGAGTAAGTATTCTGTTTAATTATTTTGTATAGTATTTTAAAGTTTTGAATTTGAATTTTTTATTGGGCTTCTCTCTTGACGTCTCCCCGATTG
Source organism: Chanodichthys erythropterus (assembly GCF_024489055.1). Lineage (NCBI taxonomy): Eukaryota > Metazoa > Chordata > Actinopteri > Cypriniformes > Xenocyprididae > Chanodichthys > Chanodichthys erythropterus. The sequence continues at coordinate 40,573,424 of NC_090237.1, forward strand.
CCTGCGAGCTTCTCCTCCTGTCTGTACGGTAATTTCTCTACTGTGCGACAGAGAGTCGAGTGGTTATGACGCAATCGTTAGCCTATTTTTACAAAAACTGTTTCTACGGGGCCATAATGTAACATAGAAGGTAATTGAGCCCTTTATACATTGTCGTGTATCTTTAGAAATAAATAATGGACAAATGGAGTCTTTAAACGCCTCAGATGTAAAGTTATTCGCTGTCAAAGTGACGCCAAAATGAATGGGAGTCAATGGGATGCTAATGCAAGTGAAGTTCTGCTACAAGATGGCGGCACGTGGCCGACTTCAACTTCCGGTTGACTTTCTTCCCGCTTGAGTGCAACTCCTATCTCTTTGGGGAAACACTAAATTCTCCAAATGCGCATGCGCAGACCTAAATGCGCGTCTCATGCCTCATTTCGGAATCAAGCGTCTGACCGTTTCTATGGGAACCAGAGCTTCTAACGGCTGGTGCGGTGACGCGATGACTTTACGCGATGACGCCACCTTGTATTTACCGGAATCTTGAAATGACAACACGTGACGTTATATTCGGAGCTGTTCATGTCCTTTTGGTCCTTGGACTGGGAATTATGCGTTTCCATGGCACCACTATCAATACCTAAATGAATCTGCAGTGGTCAGGTGGTACATCGGCCACGTGGTACAATCTGGGAGCTTTCAGAAAACTCCCAGCTTACAAGCTGTAATTACGAGCTCTACGAGGACATGAACACTTTTTACAAGTTAGAATCTTGTAACTACAGGAATTACGAGGCCGCGTGAATGCACCTTTATATAGAGGGTATGCACGTGACGTCACCATCCACCGTTGGTGCCACTCGGGGGGCTCGCACACCGGACGCCAAGCTCAGCTCCTCGCCACGTCTTTATAATTCGAACGCATTGTTTTCTATGAGTGTACGCACACCGGCGGCGACATTCGGCGTCTGTCCGCGGCGCCCAGCTACGGCTCAGAAAAAAAATATAAAACAATGTGTTCGAATTTGAAAGACGTGACGCGGCACTGAGCTTCGCGTCCGGTGTGCGAGCCCCCCGAGCGGCATCATTAGTTTTCAGCGTGAATGTCGCGAAAAACACAAAAAACACATCCAAAACATGAAAGACCTTTGTGATTGACTGTGCAAATAGCTTTTATACAAACCCTGAGGTATATATTTAAAAACTGCAGAAAGCAACAGGGAAAAAAGCAAATGGATCACTGCAATTCACATAAACAGCTGGACTCCAGCAGAGAAACATGTTTTAGTTATCATTTTGTGTTATCAAATTGTTGGATTTTGAGGTAAAATCCAATTAGTAAAGTCCAATTAGTTTGACAACTCATCAATTAATTCTTTTCCATCTTATATTCTGCATAATTGGGTGTTTTTCAATAAACAACACTGACAAAAACTATACTATAAAACTATATATGTTTTAGGGCTGGACAATATGACGATATAACATTGGTATAAGTGATTACGTGGATTTAAACCTACCTATATTGTAGTTATATAAAATATATTTCACAGGCAGATTTGCTTTATGTGTCTACCAGCTGTCGAAATCAGTCACATATAAATGTCAGGAAACACGACTCCTGGCTGCATGTCAATATCCATGGATTAGGTTTATTTGACAAGTTGTAAGGAACAAATTAAATTCCAACCTCGCCCTCTCCCAGCTGAGAGCAATCCTTTCTTGTTCTCCCGCCCTGACCAGCGTCCCTCAGCAGATGCGAGCGACCTCGTCTCATTTGGCGGATCCGACGAAGAGCCCCTCTTCGACTCTGTGTCTATGGCAGCCTCTGAGCCAGAAGCCTGGGTTGGCGAGTCGGACGACCCCGCCCCCCTGCCTTCCTTGGAGCCCATCAACCACGGTACGCGCATGGACGCCGAGCTCTTCCGTGTCCTGTCCAAGGCCGTCGAAGACCTCAACCTCGACTGGGCCCCTCCAGAGGAGCCATCGCGGAGCCGCCTGGACGAGTGGTTCCTCCCATATCGTCGTCAGGCCCCTCGCCAGCGCTCCGCTCCCTTCTTCCCAGGAGTCAACGAGGAGCTCACGAAGTTGTGGCGCGCCCCTTACTCTGCCCGCTTGCATACTTCGCACCGCTCAGCCCTCACCTCTGTGGACGGCTCTGAAGAAAAAGGCTACGAGCATCTGCCGCCCCTGGATGAAGCAGTGGCCGCTCACCTCTGTCCTCCCGCGGCTGTAGGATGGAAGACGAACAGAGCCCTCCCGTCCAAACCCTGCAGGACAACCTCCGCCCCGGCAGGAAGGGCCTACGCTACACTCCATGGCCATCTTCCAAGTATTCCAGGCCAAACTCCTCCGCTCATTGGACGAGCACTGATGCGCCTGCGGGCCACGAAAGCCACGGCCCAGGCCATTGGCAGATCCATGGCCAGCTTCGTTGTGCTGGAGCGCCACCTGTGGCTAAACCTGACGGAAATTAAGGATCAGGACAAGACGGCCTTCTTGGATGCCCCTGTCTCCCCGTCAGGACTCTTTGGGCCAGCAGTGGAGGGTTACACGGAGCATTTCACAGCTGCACAGAAGTCGTCTCAGGCCATGAGACACTTCTTACCCAAGCGCTCAAGCTCTGCGTCTGCTTCTAGCCGCCCCAGGCCTGCGCCGGCTCAGCAGACGAAGCCCGCTCCCTCGGCTTCCCAGGCAGCGCCACCCAAGGAGCACCGCCAGCGCTCGCACCCTTCTAAGCGCCCATCCTTCCCAAGACGTCAGGGACCCCGGCCCAGGATTGCGCTGGACCCGGCGACTCCAAAGTCATCCTGATCTGCTAAGGAAGAGGACTGGGACATGTCCCGCCTCGGCCGGACCACCCCAGAAGCTTCTTCGTGCAAATTCCCCTCCGCCTCGTTCATTTCTGGGCGCGGGAATAACACAGCTTGCTGTCACAGGGCCCACAAGTATTGTGCCCCCCCCAACCGCCGTTTTCACAGCGACCATATTTTTAAATATTTCACAAAAGAGCAAATTTCCTCTTCCATCCCTCCCGGTGTCCGGCCCGCCCTCTCTCGGGCCGTCACCAGACGTAATCCTCCCTCTTGCCACACGGGCCGAGGCTTGGAAAGCCATCCCCGGGGTGTCAAGATGGATTCTAAAAGTCGTAACCCAGGGCTACTCGCTCCAGTTCACCAGAAGACCTCCGATTTGGAGGAGTCATCCAGACCGTGGTACAAGCAGACAACGTTCACGTTCTCCGAGCCGAGGTCTTAACTTTACTCAGGAAAGGGGCTATAGAAACAGTCCCCTTTCCAGAGAGCGAGTCGGGCTTTTACAGCCGTTACTTTCTGGTACCCAAGAAAGATGGCGGTCTCAGACCCATTTTGGACCTCAGGTTGTTGAACCTTTCCCTTATGAAGCGAAAGTTCAAAGTCCTGACGCTGAAACAAATTCTCGCGCAGATTTGCCACGAGGATTGGTTTTGCTCGCTGGATCTGAAAGACGCTTACTTTTACATCCAGATAGCCCCCCATCACAGGCGATTCTTGAGATTCGCATTCGAGGGTGTGGCTTGTCAGTACACGGTCCTCCCCTTCGGGCTCTCCCTGGCCCCCCGCACTTTCACGATGTGCATGAATGCGGCTCTTTCCCCTCTGAGACAGATGGGAATACAAGTTTTGAATTATCTCGACGACTGGCTCATCCTGGCCAGCTCGCGTTCGGAACTAGAACACCACAGATCCGTGCTCCTCAGCCACTTACAGTGCCTGGGTCTCAGGGTCAACCTAGCCAAGAGCTCACTACTCCCCACTCAACGAATTTCATTCCTGGGTGCAGTGTTTGACTCGCTCCGCATGACGGCCGTAGTCTCACCAGAGCGCGCTCTGGCCATTCAGCAGCTCGCATCAAGAACAAGGCCTACCTCCCTCTGAAGCTCTTCCAGAGGTTGCTAGGGCTCATGGCTTCTGCCTCCCCAGTGCTCCAGCTCGGCCTGCTTCGCATGCTGCCCCTGCAGTTCTGGCTGAAAAACCGGGTCCCTCCTTACGCTTTGCGTCACGGGCGCCTTCGCCTCAAGGTCAATCAGGCCTGTTTGATGGCTCTGAAACCTTGGATGAACCCTACTTGGTTCACTCTAGGAGTACCCCTACAGGCAGTAAGACGAAGGACGGTTCTCTCGACAGACGCATCCAACTCAGGTTGGGGCGCCCTGTGCGAGGGCAGCCCGGCTTTCGGCTCGTGGACACACAAGGAAAGCCACCTTCACATCAACTGCCTCAAATTATTGGCAGTGATACGAGCCTTCCAAGCCTTCCATTCTCGTCTGATGGATCGCCACGTCCTAGTCCAATCGGACAGTATGACAGTGGTCTCATATATAAATCGCCAGGGGGGTCTTTCGTCCAGCCGCTTATGCGCTTTGGTGAAACGCCTTCTGAAATGGGCTTCCCCAAGTGTTTGCTCACTCAAAGCGACTCATACCTGGGAAAAGCAATCTGGGAGCAGACATGCTGTCTCGGAACAACATCCCCTCGGACGGGTGGATGCTCCACCCCCAGACTGTTCAAACCATATGAGGCAAAGAGGTCCACCTCTGCTTTCCCGAAGAACTCCCATGAGACAACTCTCATTGCCCAACTTATTTTTCAAGAAGGACGACGCATTGGCCCACATCTGGCCCAATACCCTTCTTTACGCCTTTCCTCCGATCGCACTGATCCCTCAGGTCGTCGGACGGATCAGAGAGGACAGACACAAAGTTCTGTTGGTGGCCCCACCCTGGAGGAGCCAGGTTTGGACCTCTGAGCTGTTTTGGCTTTCCACAAAAGCCCCATGGCCAATTCCCCTGAGACGGGATCTCCTCTCTCAGGCGAACAGAACAATCTGGCACCCACAGACGGAGCTTTGGGCTCTACATCTGTGGATCCTCAACGGGAGCCGTCTGACCTCCCCAGGAATGTGCTAGATACCATTTTACAGGCAAGAGCTCCGTCCACGAGACGTCTCTACTCCCAAAAGTGGTCAGTCTTTGCTAGCTGGTGTTCTACACGCAGCATAGACCCGGAGGAATGCGAAGTATCTTCCATACTAACCCCTCCAAGAGCGACTGGACTCGGGACGAGCCCCTTCCACGCTCCAAGGTTTACGTAGCAGCCATTGCGGCATTTCACTCGCCCATTGCTGGACAATCTGTAGGGGGGAACGACTTGATTATTAAGTTTCTGAGGGGTTCTAGGCGATTGCATCCTCCTCGTCCCCTCACCGTTCCCCCCTGGGACCTCTCTTTGGTCCTCAGGGCTCTTAAAGGTTCTGCTTTTGAGCCATTAAGTCTAGCAGGCCTCAAGCCCTTAACGTTTAAAACCGCCCTGCTACTTGCATTGGCATCGGTTAAACGCGTTGGCGATCTGCAGGCACTCTCTGTGAGCCCTGCATGCCTTGAATTCGGGCCTAACGACTCTATGGTCGTGCTTAAACCAAGGGTTGGCTACGTTCCCAAGGTGCTCTCTACGCCGTTCAGAGCACAAGTGATCTTACTCTCTGCGCTTCCCCGTTCATCGGATGAGCCAGAGCTAGAATCACTATGCCCCGTTAGGGCTTTGCGCGTCTACATCGAGCGATCACAGCCCTTCCGGCAATCTGATCAGCTATTTGTTTGTTTTGGTGGCTGCAACAAAGGGTCTCCGGTCTCGAAACAGCGTCTATCACAATGGATCGTTGCCGCCATAGCCCTTTCTTACTCCTCTGCAGGCGCTACATGCCCCATTGGAGTTAGAGCCCATTCCACTAGAGGCATGGCTTCATCATGGGCCTGGTCCAGTGGAGTCTCTATCAAGACATTTGTGAGGCGGCCGGCTGGTCCTCTCCGTCCGCTTTCGTCAGATTCTACCAGTTGGACGTTCCGACCTTGCATGCTCGGGTCCTTTCAGTGTAAAATTGCGGGCCCTTAATATTCCGCTTTTTGCACATTCTTTCTCACAAAGAATGGCCTTCTCAGCTGCCATAGTTGCAACTCTTGCGTCATCACAACGGGGTGTTCAACGCACCACCGTTTCCGTTTAAAAAACGTTTTGCAACGTTTTGTCTGGGTTGAACGCAGCCCAGGAATTATATACTCAGGTGACATGTAATGATTGGTTAGATAATGAGCAATGACGTGAATTAGAGTCTTCCAGGTAGAACTTCCGCTAAAGCTCCCATTTCCATACTAATGTGTCACAATAAATTAAATATAACAAGTATAATAACAGAGTTGTTTGATGCAAGTAAATTGTGTACTAATTATTTTATGGGTTTATACAGTTTTTTTTTATGGCAGAATATACAATCACGTATACAATCATCAGGCTATAGGTTTTTATATATATAAAATGTTAGTAAATGGACTTTAAATTCCATACACCTGTAGAGTAGTGGTCTGGGTTCAAACTTTCCGAAACACACAACATTCATGTGACTGGAAAGAAAGTTGAGACGTTTTTCATTTATCACCACTCCTCTGAAAACATATGCACTCCGGCACAAAGCTTCATGAGAATTGCGCTGTGTACTTTATACATGATTTGAAGCTTCAGTTTCATATGTAACATTACTAATTCCTTCTGGTTTTTCAGTTCTTTTCAATCTTTTTCATGATAACCCATGCACCAGGATGCCCTCACAGATGGTTACTTTTCTCTCACCCCCAAACTAACCTACTCAGAAAGCGGATCCTAGCGTGAGGCTGCCTCCAGTAGCTCAAACAAATATGATAATTAATCATAATTAGTTATAATTAATTTTAAATATTTGGATCAGTTAATAAAATTAACTTAATGTGATAAAATTAATATGACAATCAATCAACCTGTTTGGCCAGCAAACACTCAGTATTGATTGTCTATCAATTTTTCAAGACAGAGAAATAACGCATTCATAGCACGTAGCTGTGATCAAATTATCAGGGACATTGGGTTTATAAGCAGGTCAGAATCAACTTGCAAGAGTGTGCTCACAAGTTTTATTTAACTAAATCACAACCATGTAACTAAACTAACAAACACATAACATACACGCAAATCACACACGTACATGGGTAAAAATGAGCAAAGATAGAGTTGGATTGGAAGTGAGACAGGAGATGGAGCTATGGGAAAAAGTCAAAAACAATCTGGAACAGACCATCAGTTTTCTCAGTAATAAAGCACCTTTACTAACAAAGTTCGTTCACAAATTAGTGTTTAAAGGTACGATATTTGCAAAATGCCTTTAGGTTGAGTAGCATTGGATTTGCAGGCTGAGGAGAAATCCTTGATGATTCGGTCTGAAGTTGTAGTCAGTATCTTCTGGCTGGGTTGCAGAACAGGCCTGCAGCAAAGGGGGTCTCTTCAGTCGTCCAAGAAGCAAGAGAGAGAGAGAGAGGGAGGGGCATTGTGCCCTGGCTTTTAACCTCTGGTCAAAGTCACACCTCTTAGGGTTGACCTAACCAATGAAAATGTTGTATTTCCGGGTGACAACATTCCTCCTGTCAGGGCTTTTATGACTGAGCAAAATAAACTGGCTGAGTTGTTGAAGAAGAACTATTAAAAAAAAATTGTAATACTGATGTGTTGCACAGGGATCAACATATCGCATACACAAGCATTTAAATCTTCTCGATACGAACCCATAGACACTAAACATGGCATAATTGAAGTTACCTTAAATGTATCATCAAACATGTGAATACAATACTGAGTACAATGCAACAAACAGTAACAATGGATACCATTTCCTGGGGATTTGTATGTTAATTTATAGAACAGTCTGTCTATAATTTAATGCAGAGAAGTCTGTTTTCTGTGGGAAAGATGCAGGAAAGATACAGGTATTCTGTGTGTCTCTTTGTCTCTGATCTTCCATGTGGCAAATCACATTCTTTGGCGCAACAACTTGTAACTGAGAACTTCTCGGAGGATGGGGGACAGACCCCAGAGTGAGCTTTAAACAATTATTGGTTAACTATAAGAAATAATTGTCTGATTTGTCTCAGTCGTTACACCTGTTCCTTGTTTACCCCTGTGTATTTAAGTCCTTGGTTTACTTTTTTCAGTTGTCCATTCTATGTTGTGTATTGTGGTATTTTACGTTCTATAGTTTTCTTAGTGTTTTTAGTTCTGTTAATAAATTCTATACTGCTGTGAATATATCTTTTTTTTTTTTCTCATCTTTATTGCAACCAAGTGTGACAGTAACACCCCCGGACTTTCTGATTTTCATAGACTTTGATTGAGAAGAAAATTGTGAGATCATACTGTATCTCTGGATCAGAAAATCTTGTGTGGTCACAATATTTCACAGTGGAATAACTGGCCACAAGAGCATGTGGGTTTAATTAGGGTTAATTATGTAGGGAAAACACCCTAGGAAGTAAAATTAGCTCAAATGAAATATTTAGGGAATTATAAAGAGTTGTTTAGATTACGACCGAGCAACTGATTCGTCCAGCGTTCATTTGCTCGAGCCGTAATAAGCTCTTGTAACGGATATAAATATCCAACAATCGTGAAAACACTGATTAGAGCACGGTAACTTGATCACAGTTTAAGACATTAAATCATAAAGCACATAATACAAGACACTTTCCTTTTAAAATCTACAAGAGATTTTATTTATTCTAACACAAACTAATCTAACACAAAGGCACGCACACACACACACACACACACACACACATTCATACGCGTTGCAGTAAGAAGGAAATGGGAGAGAAAGAGTTTTGAAAGAGAGAGAGAGAGAGAGAGTATCTGATTAACCGAATTCCTATCAATGCATTTCAAGGACAAGAACGAACCATGAATCATTCATTTATGCACCAGTTCAGTTTTGGTCTGGAGGTACTTGCTTGCGTTGACTTAAAGGTGAATTTCCCTCGTCGTGCAGAGAGGGGTTTCCCAAGTCGATGATTGGTCCAGATCAGGTCCGTGTGGAACAATGAAGGAAGTCTCTTTGTCGCTGGAGTTGAAGCGGCAAAAGTCGTTGGTTGAACTTTGCGGCGAAACGTAGGACACAAGACTTTCAGCGGTAAAGGAAAATTAAGTAAAGAAAAGTGAGTGAAGGTTGGATGGCTTGAATGAGCGGCTGGTCTGTTCTTCTTGTTACTCCATTGTTCTTGGTACTCTGGTCATGGTTTCTCTTACCAGAACTAACCAACTCCAGTTCGTTTACTAACCAACTTCTCTCCATTCACTATCTTGCAATATGATCATTTAAACTTAGTTGTTTGTCACACCTCTGAGGAGTCTTGGCCAATCAGACATTGTCCTGTTTCAAGAGGGCCTTCCTCTGCCCCCAATAAAACATAAGTGTCACATCCCGGTCTGTCTCTGCTTTAGCAGAGTGCCATTTTAACATAATTGCTGTTAAATGGGATACAATACATTTTAAACAGATTTCATTCAAGTCAGAATATAGGAAAGGGAGAAAGAATCAAATTAAGTCCAAATAAGGCATACTTCCAGTCATTCAGTCAAGAGTTAACGCATTTACACGAATTGTGAGTGTTCTAAAGCCTAACTGTTTACAGGTAGTACTTGTGGACACATAATGCAAAATGTATGTAGTTAAAAGATGTTTGATAAGTCCGTTAAAATTGTTGGAACAATTTTGAAGAAGATTTATTTGTTCAACAGTCTCTTTGGCTCTCCTGTGAAGTAAGGAAACAAAAGGGTCTGGATTGTCTCTCTGTCTTCTTGGGTGACCCTTTGGTATGTCGCTTCTGCTATCAGCAAGCATGTGTCGTAAAAGTAATCAGCCTGGCTTTATCTGCAGACGGACCGGAGCCGGAACCTCAATTCTGAATTAGAATTATGTTTTGAAAGAATCATCTAAATGATTCATTTGTCTGGTTCGTCCACAGTTCTTACAATTACAATTAAAATGGTAAATCTCTAGTCAAAATCAGAAACACATGTTAAAATAGATGTCTGTCTTGGCTGAAAACTTGTGATCAGATCAATCATGATTGATGTCATTAACAGGTGTAAACACAGAGCAAAGAGAAGGATATGAAAGAGAGAAGGATGAGATGAAGAAGGTCTGCAAAGAAACAGATGATTCAGTTCAGGTGAGTGTTCAGAGAAAACTGGAGAGCACTGAATTCTTACATTTAGTATAAAATCACATTTAAGAAATCCAATAATATCTTTATGATCTGCAGTTAAACAGTGTTTTGACAGAATGCATGGAAAACAAGGCTTTGATTATTTGCAACTATACGTTTGCCAATGACTTTCCTCATCTATATTTATTATGAATAAAATGTAAAAAAAATAAATAAAAAAAAATCTAATTATATGACAGTTCTGTTTAAATCAGCAATGAAAACACTGGATAAAAAAATGTTGTACTCTTTTGTTTAATTAACAGAGGGATGGTGGAACAGTAGCAGCAGATCAACACCTACAGCCGGAAGAGAATGAACCAGAAAAAATAAAGAATCTATTTCAGAGACTTCATCTTGAAGGCAGGAACCACAATAAACTTAGAGCTGCTGATGTTCTTCAGATAACTGAACATTCATTACAGTCCCATGAGTCTTGTGCTGAAGAGGAGCTGGTTCAAACTTTCCTACAAAAACTACTGATGATGGACTACAGAGCAAGATACATTAATGTTAAAGATACCAATAAACAGGATCCGATACAACAAAGAGATACTGTCTCGTCTGAAGATGAGGATGATATTTTTGATTATGTTTCCCCTTTGTCAAACAAAGGAACAAGCCAATCGGACCATATTCACCCGATGGATGTTCAGATGGCTGTGTTTCATTGTGCTGATGGTTTCCTGAAGCAGCTGATGGTCACTAAACTGTCCCAGTGTCAGTACGCTCTGCCTCTGCTTGTTCCTGATCCATTCACACAACAGATTGAGTTTCCTCTCTGGACATTCAGACAAATCCACAAGAGCTGGAAGATGAGAAACAATGACAATGAGATCATCAGTCAAACCCAGTCAGTCTACAAGGCACAAACTCCAATGGTGTTTTTCTTCAGGTTTGGCTCTGTGTCCTCATCCAAGTCTCAGCTGATGAACAGCCTGATCAATAAGAAACACGACACGTTCTTCCACAGGAACTGCCCAGGCAGCAGCAGAACCAGAGTCCTGATGGATGGAGTGGTGGAGATCGCCTGGTTCTGCCCCTCTGGGAAAAACACGGATAAATTCACAGACTGTGTTGCGTTCTGTAATCTACATGGTGATGCAGGAGACCATGAGAAACAGCTGCAGATCCTCACTGAAATGAGCTCAGTCAATGTTGTTCTTCTAACACGAATGGACAGGAATGACAGACATGCCACAAAGTTCCAAAACCTGTTCAAAATCAGAAAGCCACTCATTTGTCTTTTTACTGAGGATGAATCTACTGTAACTGAGATGAAGAAAGACAAATTCAACATAGGTTTGAAAGACAGAAATCAGTCAGATGTATCTGAAGAACTCAGAAGAACTATAAACGATTGTCTCTCAAAATCATCTTCCTCTTTCAGACTTGAAGATGTGTCCAAACAGTCAGGCATCAGAGTAGATGAAGAAGATGATGAAGACTGCAAGAGAGGAAGAGAAGCAGCAGAACAGATTAAGAGTTTACTGAAGAAGAAAGATCTGACGAAAATCAAAGACTCGTTTCTGCCTCATCAGGGGAAACTGTGGCATCAGTGGAGTCAGAAGAACAAAGAATTACATCGACCTCAAGGAGATGAGATAGTAAGGGAAATAAGTAGAATACAAACAGAGATGAAGAAAATCCGTGAACAGCAGCATGAATCTGACATCAGTGAGTTCATGAAGCTCTTTAATTATCAACTGTTCTCACAAACTAAACATAAAAATATGTTTTTCCTCAAATGGCTCCAAGTCTTCTTGGATGAATACACCTCAACTGACCTTTCTGCTCTACATCATAAGTATGATGAAAAGTGGTCAACAGTTGTAGAACTGAAAAAAAACCTGGCTGAAAAACCTGAAAAACTCAAAGCTGAACAAGCAGAACTTGAGAGAATATCTGAGGAACTTGAAGCTGCAACCTTTGGTTTGGAGCACATCATGAGGGAGGTTGGTCAGATCTATGAATCATGTTCATCTGTGAAGAAGAACAAGAAAGACCTGCAATTTGAATTCTCTTCTCTCCCGAGTCTTGCAGCAGAGATGATGATCTCTGGATTTCCACTGGAGCTAATGGATGGAGATGCTGCTCATGTTCCTGTGATCTGGATCTCTGCTGTTCTTGATGAACTCAGCCAGAAATTGGGAGACCAGAGTGTCTTTGTGCTGTCAGTTTTAGGGGTTCAGAGCTCTGGGAAATCCACCATGCTGAATGCCATGTTTGGACTCCAGTTTGCTGTCAGTGCTGGCAGATGCACCAGAGGAGCCTTCATGCAGCTGGTCAGAGTGTCAGACGAGATGAAAACACAGATGAAGATCGACTATATTCTGGTTGTTGATACTGAAGGTCTTCGTGCTCTAGAATTGGCTGGAAGATCAACAAGACATCATGACAATGAACTGGCCACATTTGTTGAAGGACTTGGAAATCTAACCTTGATCAACATCTTTGGAGAAAACCCATCTGAGATGCAGGACATTCTTCAGATTGTTGTTCAGGCCTTCCTGAGGATGAAGAAGGTCAGACTGAATCCCAGCTGTGTTTTTGTGCATCAGAACGTTTCAGACATCACAGCTGGAGAGAAAAACATGGAGGGAAGGAGACGACTGCAGGAGAAACTGGATGAGATGACAAAACTCGCTGCTAAAGAGGAAGTCTATGATGCAGAATGTTTCAGTGATGTCATTAGATTTGATGTTCAGAAAGATGTGAAGTATTTCACTCAGCTCTGGGAGGGCAGCCCACCCATGGCTCCACCAAACCCAAACTACTGTGACAATGTTCAAGAACTGAAGGAATCTATTATGGCTCATGCCTCAAAATCAGATGGAGTGACACTGAAACATATAAAAGATCGTGTTAAAGATCTCTGGGAGGCTTTACTGAATGAACGATTTGTCTTCAGCTTCAGAAATTCTCTGGAGATTTCAGTTTACAGGAAACTGGAGACCCAATACAGCAAGTGGTCCTGGAGTCTTCGCAGTGCCATGATGGAAACTGAGAACAAACTACACAACAAAATAGAGAATGAAACAATTCATGAGGTTGAGGAATCTGATCTTCAAAGAGAACTGAAGAAGACAAGTGAAGAAGTGAAAAAATCAATGTCTGAATTCTTTGAGAAAGACAATGATAAAGATACACTGATTCAATGGAAAATATCATTTGAAATTAAAATCAAAGAGCTTCAGGAGAACATTGTGAGAGAAACAAAGAAGAAATTAAATGAGTTTCTTAAGCAGCAAGACCTGAAGAAAAAGATTGATGCTCAGAGGACACAACATGAAAACACTCTCTATGAAAAGAGCAAAGAACTCGCCTTAAAACTCAAAGACAACAGAAATGATGAAGAAAGGCTGAAGAAAGAGTTTGATTTGTTCTGGGAACAGAGTGTGACGAAGATCATCACAGACACTCCTCCAATCGGAGAAATTAATGTAATGAGAGATGTGAGAGGGATCCTCAATGACGTCTATGGAAGTGTTCCTGTAGACCACTGGAAGAGCAGGGATATTTTCACTGTGCAAAGTTATTCAGATTATGTACAGGTTAAAAAAAATAGTGTTGTAAATCAAGTTAAAGGGATGCTTGGTTATGGTCCTCTATCTAAAGAGGATGAAGCTCAAATAAGATCATTAGTCACAGATGTTGTTCAGCAGACAGACAGAATGATTCAATCATTTAACATTTCAAAGATGGGCTACAACAAAAGCTTCATTCAACAACTCATAGATTACATCAAGACAAGAGTAACAGAACATGAGGATGGACGAGTGAATATATATGTATTCAAGAATGAATTCTTCATGGATTTGGTTTGTTCTGTCTGTAAGAGAGCAAACAAGATGATCACTGACCAACACATGCTGTTCAGAGACGCCAATGATCCTGAAATATATGTTGAGAAGAAGAGAGAAGAGTACTATAGTATTTTCCAGAAGTACTGTCATGGAGCAACATCAACTGCTATTTATGGGGAGATCATCTGCCAGAAACTGAAAGAGCCCGTTGAGCAGAGTGTCTACATGGAGACTGCCAGAGGTTTAGCAGATGAAATTAGATCAAACTGTCCATCACTGAATGGAAACAGATCAAATCTGGAGAAACACATCCTGAAGACACTGGCAGAAGAGGAGGATTTTGACAAATACATGAACTACATTCTTAACCCCAGAGATCACTTCAAGAGTTTCATCAGAGATGAAGTCAAGCGGTACATCACAGAGAAGTTCAGTGTCAGTGTTTTACCCAAGATGAAGGAGAACACAGAACTCCTGCAGCAGAAGATCATGAAAGCAGCACATGAATCCACTGAACATGTTCAAGTGAAGCAAGGAGATGTTGGTTTGTGGTTGAAGAGTTTCACAGAGCAGCTCTCAGATGAGCTGATCTTCTCTGAAAAAGACCTCAGTGGTGTCAAACATGATGATGTTGATGATTTCAAACTCCTAGAAGATGTGATGAGAAAAGAGCTTACTGCTATAATGTCTGTTTTGAATCTAAATCTGATGGCAAAGACATTTCCAGTAAAGCTGCACAATAAGTTCAGGCCAGATGAACTTCTGATTGATCACTTCTGTCAGTGCTGTTGGGTTCAGTGTCCATTCTGTGGAGCCATCTGCACTAACACCATAGAAAACCATGATGAAGATCACAATGTTCCTTTCCACAGAGTGGATGGACTCTATGGAGGGTATTACTATCAAACAGAGAATCTCAGTGCAGATTTTTGTACAACTTCAGTGACAACTGGTAAACGTTTTCTTGTGTCAGATGAGTGGTTTCCATTCAATGATTACAGAAGAGCAGGAGGAGTTTATGCTAAGTGGAGCATCACCCCTGACCTCTCTGAGCTGCCCTACTGGAAGTGGTTTGTGTGCAGATTCCAGAAAGATCTGGAAACACATTATAATAAAACATTCCAGGGTCATGGTGAGATTCCAGAGGAATGGAGAAAGTACAGAAAAGAAGATGCTATTCAGAGTCTGGAACACTTTTAATAATTAGCTGACATATAAGAACAAATAAGAACCCCCCGTTTTAAACCACTTATTGGCAGAACAATCTAAAATATAAACAGTTGCCCCCTACATAAATAGTCTCTAAAGCAGTGTCTGAAATTGGACACTTGTTCACACATTTTATTGTCTTATTTTTAGAGCTGCTTTACACTTGAATTGAATTTTGTTGCATCATTGAACATTACCTGGTGGATGGAACAGTTCAGACAGAGTAAATATGCTTTCCATTGGGACGATTGAAATCTTGGTTACACAGCAAACACAAATGTGCTCCGGTCCTGAGACACTACAGCACAGAGTGAATCACATGTATGAGTCAGTGTGGACCACAAAACATATTTGACCCTTTTGAATTCTACACAGAATTCTGTATTTTAAAGCACATAAAACATCACAAATGCTTAGAAAGCCTCAAGTTTTTCAAACTACGAAAGCTTCACCTTTACTAAAAATCATCACTTTTTATTTCTTTTTTAAAAATTTCATAAAATGAGGCTATCTCAAGCTGTCAAATGTATTTTTTTGTGATGTAAAAAAAATGCTACTGGCTTCGATATGCCCTGTTCTGACTTCCTGTTTCAGTCAGAAATGAGTAAAAGCTTTGAGTAAAACTGTTCTTAACAAGCCACTTCACATTAATTTTAAGTGGAAAAAACAGCAAAGCATTTTATTGATTGAGCAAAAATATAAGGCAAGGCAAGTTTAATTATATAGCACATTTTATACACAATGGTAAAAAAATAAGTGCTTTATATAGAAAAGGAGTTAAAATAATCATAAAATAATTGTAACATATACATAAGGAATAAAAATATCATGCCTGGGAAATAAAAATAACAATCATATTTAACTAAAGTCTGACTGAATTAATATCTAACTGCCCGAGTCACTAAGTTGGACATAAAGAGAAAAAATAAAAAAAATGGATGAAAAAAAAAAGAGTAGTTAAGAGTAAAAAGATTATACACAGATCAAACAAATGAATCAGTTATTAAACATTTAAACATCTGTTATCGAATACCTAAACCATTATCTGCATCTTTAACAAATATATCATCACCATGCACTTATTTACTTATACAGTATACTACTTATATATGCTTGTATAAGCTTGTTTCCACCACTGAATTAAAAAGGTAGCCTATTTTTTTTTTTCTTAGAATTGCAAGATGTAAGGTCACAATTGCAAAAAATAAAAAATTTAATAATAATAATAATAAAAGATTTGTGAAATAAAAAGTTGCAAATACCTTTTTATTTTATTCCATGGTGGAAACATTTTTCTTTTATTACATGGCTTTCTGAAACTGCTTGGTTAATTGTGCAGTTTATCTCTGACATTTCTGAATAATATAATCACAGTAAGTAACTCTTATCTGATTGCTGTCTGTTGAGTCATAATTCCTATTGCATGTATCACTCTGAAATCTCTACAAGTACAGTAATAAAATACATTTAATCTCAAATGATTCACTTCCATTGATTTATTTGGCAAGAATTCTTGTATTGTGATGTGATGGTGTGATAATGATCAATGATATCACTTGTAAAGGGATAGTTCACCCAAAAATGTAAATTCTGTCAGTTACTCTTCCTCATGCCATCCCAAAACTGGTTGACTTGCTTCTGTGAAACACAAAAGATGTTTTGAAGAATACTGAGGTGCAAACACCAAAAAAAAAAACGCAAGGCACAGTCAGACTGAGTTGACTGAAGAGGCAGCAGCAATGCAGCAAAACTGTCATAAATGTCACAAAAGAGAGAGAAAAGCAGAGAAAAGAAGAAAACCAAATAAAGAGGAAAAAAAAGCAAGATAAACGTATGTTTCATGTAAACTAAACTAAATTCACGTAAATTAAACTAGGTTATGCTGCGAGCTAACATTAGCTGGCTAGTTAATTAACATAGCTTTGTTAGCATAGCTTCTTGTTTTAGGTAAGTTCATGTTTCATCCGTAAATAGCTTTGGCATCTTAATATATTATACAGGGATGTGATATGATGACTGAAATTGTGAAATGGCCTTAAACAATTACTAAATAAACTACAAAATGTTATATTTTTTAATACATTTATCTCACGCACGGATTGCTGTGAATGATATTGAATCAAAGTTCATTTAGAGCTTGTGATGATTTAATGTAAATGAATTAAAGGATTAGTTCACTTTCAAATAAAATGTTCCTGATAATTTACTCACCCCCATGTCATCCAACATGGGTAACACTTTAGAATAATGGTCCGTCATTAATAAGTAACTATGCAGTAATGCAGGACTAATGAGTAATACTACATTAACACTTCAGCTACTACTATTAACTAAATCTGGGTTCACACTGTGCGATTTATAACAGTCCTTTACGATTGTTGCTTGTCAGACTGTACGAACATGATCCTCATGTCACACTGTGGGATCTCAGCTGTCATTTATGTCAGACTGTACGATAGTCAGGATGCGTTATAAACGGACGCGCACATGAAAACTTGTCCAGAGTTTTACATCATCAACCCACACACATTTGGTGACAGTGAGCTGCATTAAACATGCGACTGAAATGGTGGAAATTGATCACGGCTTGTCTTAAAAAACAAAGACAATTTGACATTCGTCGTAGGAGAAGACGAATTCGTCGTAGACTGTGTGCCAAATCTTCTGAAACTGCCAGAATTTCGTCCTGAGGTAAAATTTGATCACAACGGTCATTAACTATCTGTCGGTGAACATGTCAAACTAGCGATCAAAGACTACAGATTTTAGGCTAGGATTATAGGAATCTTTTAGGATTTGCAAAATTTGTCTCAAACTACCAATATCGCACAGTGTGAACCAGCCTTAATATAGAAACAAGCTTAACTAATCAGTAAGTAATCTCAAATTTAGAAGATAGTTCATTATTAGTGTTGTGAATGGGAGACTCAGGCTGGAGATCCAAGTGCAGCGTTTTATTAAAGTAGAGTGGTCGTACAGGCAGGGTCAAA
Source organism: Chanodichthys erythropterus (assembly GCF_024489055.1). Taxonomy (NCBI): domain Eukaryota; kingdom Metazoa; phylum Chordata; class Actinopteri; order Cypriniformes; family Xenocyprididae; genus Chanodichthys; species Chanodichthys erythropterus. The sequence goes on from NC_090237.1 coordinate 40,591,513, forward strand.
ACAGGAACAAACAGGAACAGTGAGGAACAGGCAGAATCGTAGTCAAGGGACAGGCAATGATCAGGACAGGCAGCAATGGGTCAAAAACAGGGAACAGGCGGTAACGGCAACAAGTCGGAATTGCAACAACAGTTAAACAAGACTTTGCAGTGAGGTGGTGTGTGTGAAAGTCCTTTATAGTCCTGGTAATGATGTGCAGCTGGGTGTGGTGATCAGTGTGGAGTGCTAGGCTGTATGTGGCAACAGGTGATTGGTGGAGTGAGTGCATGTGATAGGTAGGGAGGATTGTGGGAAGTGTAGTCCGGGAACTGACAAGAGCAGACTGTGATCATGACATAACGCCCCCCTCCCGGAAGGCGCGTCCTCGCGGTGTAAACGGAACAGCTAGGGAGGGGGGGTGGGTGCATTGGAGATCTAAATGGTAGCTGGGAACGGATCTCCAATGCAGGTTCCAGGACTTTGGGCAACCACGGAAGGTCAGGAGCCTTGGGTGGCCCCGGCGGGTCCGGAACCTCGGGCAGCCACGGCGGGTCAGGAGCCTCGGGCAGCCACGGCGGGTCAGGAGCCTCGGGCAGCCACGGCGGGTCAGGAGACTCGGGCAGCCACGGCGGGTCAGGAGACTCGGGCAGCCACGGCGGGTCAGGAGACTCGGGCAGCCACGGCGGGTCAGGAGCCTCGGGTAGCCACGGCGGGTCAGGAGCCTCGGGCAGCCACGGTGGGTCCAGTGGCTTGGGCTGCCATGACAGGTCATATGGCTCGGGCAGCCACAGCAGGTCAGGGGTGTCAGGGAGCCACGGCAGGTCAGGTGGCTCAGGCGTCCACGGCAGGTCAGGTGGCTCAGGCGGCCACGGCGGAACATAGTCCATAGTTGATCCCAGCGGGTCAGAGTCCATTAGTGGCCATAATAAATTGTAGTCCAGAGGTGGCCATAACAGTTCAAAGGCCCATGCCACCAGTGGTCGGGCAAGGACCCCACCCACAAGCTCCCCACCCTCAGGTATACTGCCCCCCCCAAAAAAGTTCTTGGGGATTTCCGCGGGGTCCGTTGCAGGTTCCTGGGCAAGAAGTTCGAGTGGAGCCGGCAGGGCCAGGCGTGTGGGTGAAGCTGGCAGGGCAAGATACTTGAGTGGCGCTGACAGCGCAAGGCGTTTGAGCGGCGCCGGCAGGGCTGGAAGCTTGGATGGCGCTGGCAGAGCGAGGAGCTCAGTAGATGCCGGCAGGGCGAGGAGTTCAGGTGGCGCCGGCAGGGCAAGGAGCACAGGTGGCGCCGGCAGTGCAAGGAGCACAGGTGGCGCCGGCAGGGTAAGGAGCACAGGTGGCGCCAGCAGGGCAAGGCGCTTGGGCGGAGCAGGAGAGACCACTGGAATGGTCTCCAGGTCCACAGCGGCCTCTTGAAGGGCGTCTGTGTCTTGAGGAGAGGAGGAAGCCTTCTTCCTCCTCCTCCTCCTCCTCTTCTGAGGGTGAGGTGATGGTTCACTGGTTGGAGCGGATTCTGGAGCGGACTCAGTGGCTGGAACGCCCCCTGCATCCTTACGCACCGAGGGGGCGGCCATCTTGCCCGTGGGCACTGGCAAAGCAGCCATATTGTCCATCGCATCCAGGGCGCTTGAGTCCATGGCAATCGGTGAGCTTGAGAGCGTTGCAACCGGCGAACTTGAGAGCGTTGCAACCGGCGAACTTGAGAGCGTTGCAACCGGCGAACTTGAGTACGAAGTGGCCACTGGGCTTGAGAGCGAAGCGGCCGGCAGGCTTGAGTGCGAAGCGGCCGGCAGGCTTGAGTGCGAAGCGGCCGGCAGGCTTGAGTGCGAAGCGGCCGGCAGGCTTGAGTGCGAAGCGGCCGGCAGGCTTGAGTGCGAAGCGGCCGGCAGGCTTGAGTGCGAAGCGGCCGGCAGGCTTGAGTGCGAAGCGACCGGCTGGCTTGAGAGCGAAGCGGCCACCGGGTTTGAGAGCGAAGCGGCCGGCGGAGACTTGAGTGCGGAGAGCGAAGCGGCCACCGGTCTTGAGAGCGAAGCGGCCACCGGGCTTGAGAGCGAAGCGGCCGACGGAGACTTGGGGATGCCAGCTGCTCGGACTGAAATCAACGATGGATCGGTCACACTGGAACGCAACCCTCTCCGCTCCCGGACTGATCTAGGCGTGACGTTGCTCTGGGCGATCAGCGGAGACGTGATGAGGCGTTGTAGCATCCGCCATTTTAGGTGCGCAGTCTGTAGTGGCCGCCATTGTGGTTCAGCGTGGCGTCGCGTTCCTCCGCGACCCCCACAGTAAAAGTTGAACCAACTGTGAGCAGGGCAAAGTCCAGGAATTCCATAAACGATCCTCGGGGACCATTGGTAAGTAAATAATCCTTTAATGCTTCATTTAATCCATAAACAAAGAAGTCTATGAGGGCATAGTCTGGCAGATCAGATAAGTGAGCAAACTCCAGAAACTTTTGAATATGTGCCTCAAGGGTACTGCTACCTTGATGTAGGTTGACGAGACACCATGCTGGGTCCATGCTGAGGCTGGAAACGCTTGTGGAAGCTGCTGGATCGTAGATGGCGAAGTCTTCTGTTGTGAATGGGAGACTTAGGCTGGAGATCCAAGTGCAGCGTTTTATTAAAGTAGAGTGGTCGTACAGGCAGGGTCAAAACAGGAACAAACAGGAACAGTGAGGAACAGGCAGAATCGTAGTCAAGGGACAGGCAACGATCAGGACAGGCAGCAATGGGTCAAAAACAGGGAACAGGCAGACAGGGAATACAGAAAAACGCTCGGAATTGCAACAACAGTTAAACAAGACTTCGCGGTGAGGTGGTGTGTGTGAAAGTCCTTTATAGTCCTGGTAATGATGTGCAGCTGGGTGTGGTGATCAGTGTGGAGTGCTAGGCTGTATGTGGCAGCAGGTGATTGGTGGAGTGAGTGCATGTGATAGGTAGGGAGGATTGTGGGAAGTGTAGTCCGGGAACTGACAAGAGCAGACTGTGATCATGACAATTAGCTAATCAATAATTACCTTATGAGATTGGCATCATTAATAACTAATAGGTAACTATGACAAATTATAAAGAATTACTAATTAATTACTAATCACAACAATAACGTGTCTGAAATGTGAGGAATTGTCTTTTTTTTTACTCTCAGCATGATCATGAACTGCATAATTACTCAAGTGTTACATAGTGTCACGATCACGTCTGTTCCTGTCACATCCCGGACTACATTACCCATAATCCTCTCTGCCTATCACCTGCACTCACTCCACCAATCACTATCACTAATCACCACACCCAGCTGCAGCTCATTACACGGACTATAAAGGACTCATACACACATCACCTCACCGCTAGGTCTTGTTTTCACTTGTGTTACACTTCCAAGCGTTTCTCCTGTCTCTCTGTCTGTTCCGGTTCCCGTTACTGATCCCCGTCTGGTTCTACTGCTCTGTGATTGATCACTGCCTGCCTTTTGACTACTGCCTGTTATCTGACTACGATTCTGCTTAGCCCTTGCTGTTCCTGTTTACCCCAGCTTAGACCCTGCCTGTACGACCACACTCAACATTTAATAAAGCTTTGCAATTGGTCTCCCATTCATAACACATAGTCACTATGCAGGAACTACTAGTGATCTGGACCTTTATTTTAAAGTGAAAAAGATGTTTTACACTTTAAAATAATGGTCCAGATCAGTTATTCGTCAGTTAGTTAATAGTTATTAATGATGCTAATCTCATTCTGTAATTATATTGATTAGCTAATAAGGAACTATCTTAGTCCTAAATTTGATATTACTTACTGGTTAGTTAAGCTTGTTTCTATATTAGTTATTAGTAGTAGCTGAAGTGTTAATGTAGTACTACTCATTAATTCTGCATTACTTCCTGCATAGTTACTTATTAATGGCGGACTATTATTCTAAAGTGTTACCCCAAGATGTTCATGTCTTTCTTTCTTCAGTCGAAAAGAAATGAAGGTTTTTGATGAAAACATTCCAGGATTATTCTCCATATAGTGGACTTCAATGCCCTCCAAACGGCTGAAGGTCCAAATGTCAGTTTCAGTGCAGCTTCAAAGAGCTTTAAATGATACCAGACGAGGAATAAGAGTCTAATCTAGAGAAACCATCGCTCATTTTCTAAAAATTTTTTAAATGTATATGCTTTATAAACACAAATCATCGCCGTGCACTGCTTCCGCCAAAACCGCATTTCCGTATTCTTCAAAAAGTTTACGCTGTATGTCCTACGCCTTCTCTATTCTACTTTTGGAACGAACACAGCGGCAGTTCAATTTTTTCCATAATTAGAATAGGGAAGGCGTAGGACATACAACTTTTTGAAGAATACACCAAGCCTGGGCGATCCTTCCTCCTAATCACCTGTTTTCATGGTGACACAAGGACGAGATTTGCCAAGTGTTAACCGTTCCTGCTATGTCCCTGATCGTGGTCGGGGATGACAGGGGAGACTTTCACTGCTCCAGGGCCGAAGTAGCTTTCCTATTTAAACTTCAGGGTTAACTCCCTTTCCCTTTGTTCAGCGGCTATAGTGAGTAAACAAATTACAACTTGATTTGGTCCGAAGATTTTATTGTTTTCAAAGTTGAACGGCGATCAACAATACAGCCTCAACATGACAGCGCTCCGGTCGCAACAACACGTTCTTTTTTTTCCCCTTTCCCTCTTCTCTCCAAAACAAAACCGAAAACTGCTATTAAAGGGCCCGCACCATTTTACAACACTACCCCCACTCTGGATGGCAATTGTTTAACTTAATGCCACTCCAGCATTTGTTTTAACATGCACATTTTACATTAAAAGTCCATGCATGGGGTTAAGGCAGTCCCTCTTGTACAGTCCAAGTCTCTAGTCAGTCATTTACACCACCTAGGCGACCGGAGCCTATAAGAACAATTCAAAACAAAATATCCATGTTTACAGAAACTTTTTTTTTCTATGAAATAACTCTTTAACTTCAATCACTAACATAAACAGTGTACTATAAGCATTTCTGACAACCTTTATCTCTGGAACGGTCTATAAACCTGATCAACTCAGTGAGCTACCCATTCACCAAACCTGTCAGGAGGTCTCAGTCTGCGTTTCGGCCTATGATGCCGTTGGGGAAGTGGTTCTGTTGTACCACCCCCACTGTCCTGAGCATCCTCGGTGGAAGAAGAGTCCATGTCGAGAGAAAATTCGTTGGCAGTAGCGCTCCCTGCTGGATCTAGAGTGTTGCTGGATGATCTTTCCTCTTCTGCGTTGGAAAATAGGCCAGACAGCTCCAGGTCTGCAGTATCCATGTCAATGACTGGGGGTGGCACCTCCACCGGTGCCCAGGTCCCGGCCAGCTCCTTCGCCCAAGTGTTGTCCAGTGGTTCGCGACTATGATAGGGTTTCAATTGATCATGATGAACTACCTTTGCTTTAGTGTTTGGCCCCTTTTGTATGCGATACACCAGATCATCCAGCTGACCCAGGATGAAGAATGGCCCCTCGTATGATGGAAGGAATTTCCTGACTTTGTTCTTGGCCCTCCGTGTGCCCTTAATGAGGTACCACACAGCATCTCCGACTTCAAACCTTGTGCGGCAGCAACTCTTGTCATACTGTCTCTTTGCACGTTCCACTGACTCACCAAGCACATCTCTGGCAACCTGATGTGCCAGCTCAAGGCGTTGTCGGAGGTGTAGGACATACTCAGGGGCAGTAGAAACTACGTCAGAGTGAGGGGGTAAACCGGCTACCAGGTCCACTGGTTCACTCACCTCCCGTCCGAAAATCATATAATTAGGGGTGAGGTGAGTAGCACTGTGCTTTGTTGCTCTGTAGGCCATAACTGCATAAGGAATCATAAGATCCCAATCCCAGTGGCAGCGTTCAGCTGTTGTTGCCAAGATCTGTTTTAGAGTGGAATTGAATCGTTCCACCTGGCCATCTGACTGTGGCCGAAATGGTGCGGTGTGTGTCTTTTCAATGCCAAACAGCGAGCACATTTTCTGGAACACTTCAGACTCAAAATTTCGCCCTTGGTCGCTGTGCAATACCTGTGGCGCCCCATAACGACACACCCACTCTGAAGCAAGAACTTCAGCCACGGTTTCAGCTTTATCATTAGCCAGGGGAAAGGCTTCCACCCATTTCGTGAAGTAGTCCTGTATCACTAGTACATAAGACTTCTGTCGCTCCGTCTCATTCAGTGGCCCCATAATGTCCAGTGCAACACGTTCCATAGGGGCTCCTACTCTGACGCTTCCAAGAGGAGCCTGTGGTGTCTTACGGGGCCTAGCCATGGACGAACAACTTAAACAGGTTTGACAACAGAGGGCGACATCCTCTCTCATCCGATACCAGTAGTATCGAGTCTGGAGCCGTGCCACTGTGCGCTCGACTCCAAAATGTCCGCCAATCGGTCCGTCATGCATCTGCTTCATGACTGCAGGCTGGTAAACACGGGGTAACACTATTTGTGGGTAAAACTGGACATCATCCAAGCAATAGAACCGCCTGACCAAAACGCCATCTCGGATGTAGAGCCGCCTCCACTGGCTCCAATATGTTTTTGTGGCTGGACTGTAAGGCGCGATAGTAGCCCATGTTGGCCGCTCTCCACTAGTCTCTATCCACGCCCTGATAGGCGCAATGTCTGGATCAGTCTTTTGAGCCTCCTGTAACTCCTCTGGGGACCAGCCACAAAAGAATATGTCCTCATTAGTCTTAGTCACACAGATTTTTTCACAGGTTACCCCCACTGGACTCTTCATTATTGGGGCTAGTTGCCCCTCTACCTCCACTGGACTCTGCAGCTCCTTGCTGACAACAGAGTCCAAACTGCACTGCACAGCGTGGTGACAAAAGCGCTTGGGTTGAGAAGCGAGGCCTGGAAACTTACAAGGGCAGGACTGACGGCACGACTGTCTAGAGAGGCTATCTGCATTACTGTGGAACCGACCAGGGCGGTGAATGATCTCAAAATCATACTCCCCAAGCCTTTCCAACCACCTGGCAAGCTGACCTTCAGGTTCCCTCATCTTGGTGAGCCAACGAAGACTGCTGTGATCAGAACGTACAGTAAAATGACGTCCCAGGAGGTACTGTCGGAAATGTGAGACGAATTCCACCACAGCCAGTAGCTCCCGTCGTGTAGTACAATAATTCTGTTCGGTTTTGGACAACTTACGGCTTCCGTATGCCAATACACACTCCCTCCCTTGCTGTACTTGTGATAGGACGGCGCCAATGCCGACATTGCTGGCATCAGTGTCCAGCATCATTTCTCCCTCATCCAATGGGTAACTCAGGACTGGTGTGGTAGTTAGTAGTTGTTTAAGCTTATCAAAAGCCTTTTGACATTCTTCAGTCCACTGGAAACGGGCATATTTCCTGGTCAGGGCATGGAGTGGCTCCGCTATCGTGGCGAAATCTTTCACAAATCTTCGATAATAGGACGCCAGACCAAGGAATTGACGAACCTCCTGAACAGATGTGGGTGTAGGCCACTCCTGTACTTTTTGTATCTTAGCAGGGTCTGTAGTTACTCCCTGTTCAGAGACAATGTGACCCAGGTAAGCTACCTGGCGGCGAAAGAGACAGCATTTTGCAGGCTTCAGTTTTAAATTAGCATACTGCAACCTATCAAAAACTTGACCCAGACGATGCAGCATCTCCGGCACATCACGACCCAGCACAATTATGTCATCCAAGTACACGAGGCATGTCTCCCACTGAAGGCCAGCTAACACCCGGTCCATTAGCCTCTGGAAGGTTGCAGGAGCGTTACACAATCCAAAAGGCATGACGTTCCATTCAAACAGCCCATTCCTGGTACAGAAGGCTGCAGCTCGACGGGCGCGTGGTGTCAGCTCAACCTGCCAATAACCTGAGGCGAGATCTAATGTACTAAACCATTTAGCAGTGGAGAGGGTGTCAAGTGTGTCCTGGATCCGGGGCAATGGGTACGCATCCTTGATGGTACAGTCATTTAAAGCACGATAATCCACACAGAGACGGTAAGTGCCATCCTTTTTACGTACCATCACTATGGGTGAGGCCCAGCTGCTATGGCTGCGACGGGCCAAACCAACCTCCAGGCTCTGCTTTACTTGTTTGTCAGCATCCTGCTGCTTTTCTCGTGCCATCCGACGTGGAGGTTGCTTGACAGCAGCTCCTGACTGAGTCATGATATCATGTTGCACCAGGCTTGTTCGGCCCAAATCACCGGGTCCAGTCGAAAATAGACTGCCATAGGAGCGCAACAATTGGGACAGCTGGAGCTGTTCGTCTGGGTTAAGTTCAATTGCACTCTGTTCATACAGCTCTTGCAAATGCTGGGGAATGGTAGGTTGGCCCGACATTTGGGCACTGGCTGTGGTATTGGCAGGTTCCAAGGCCTCAGCCGGTTGGAGGAAACCCGCGATAGCTCCCCTCCTAATAGTTACAGCTGTATTTCCAGGATTAAAAATGCGAAGAGGAACACCTTTGAAGGGCTGGGCTTCCACCAGCACACGAGCAACCAGTACCTTATATTTTTCCACGAAGCCCCTAGTAGGGCTCAACATCACTTCTCCTCTTATGTGGTCCTTAAGATGGGTGTTGCCTCTGACTACATATTCCAATCCAGCCTCAACCACTACCGTCCTGGCCACTCTCACTGCCCGTGTCTTTGATGTGCCCATAACTTGGAAGTAGGGTACTTCCTCTCCAAAGAGTGTGATACAGTTATTTCCGAAATCAAGACGAGCTTGAGCTTGAACGAGAAACGGATGACCCAAGAGTGCCTCTTCACTCGCAACGTCAGCCACCAAAAAGTGTACATTTACTTGCCGGTTGTTTATCTGGACTGGAACATAAACTTCACCGATTACTGGAATATCACCAGGTCCAACACCTAGTAGTGTCTTCACTACTGATGGCTGAAGTGGGGTCCTTGCGTCGGGGTGGATGGCATCGTAAAGTTGTAAGGGCAACACACTTTTTCGTGCTCCGCTGTCTAAAACGGCACAGATATCTAGTCCATGGATGGTCAGATGAATACTCATTTCCTGACTGTGAGTTTTAAAATGAATCGCAGTGGGCTCTGAGCTGTTGTGGGCAACAGCCGAAGATTGACCCCTGGTTGCTTTCCTAGGTGAAGGGCAATTTCTCTTCATATGGCCGATCCCTGTACAGTTATGACAACGAATTTCTTCCCACCTAATGTCCTTATAGCCTCTCCGTGAGGCTAACATGCGCTGGCGTTCAGGTACAGTTGGTTTAAAACCCACTGCTGGGGTGGTCCCTACAACCTCTGCTTCCCCTCTTTCAACTCCTTCTCTCACCACAGCAGTACGGGGCTTCCGTTCAGACAGGCCATGTACACCTGCATGCGTGAGGCTGGTGACGTGTGACGCTGCTCGCTTGGTGGTTTCATAACGGCGGGCAATGTCATAGGCTTGGGCTAGTGTGAGTGGTCGCTTCTCTAATAACTTCTGTACGATCTCCGTATCCCCAATAGCATGAGTGAAAACTTCTACACCTATGCCGTCTTGCTCTCTTTCAGTCCTATCACTATAGGCCACTGACACCTTCTCATATATGTCATCCCTTAATAAATGGAGAGATTCCCCTGGTTTACGAACACGTTGTCTCAACTCAATGGCTACTGCAGCAGCATGCTCTGAAGAGGGACCATAGGCAATTTCGACTTCCTCTACCAAACGGCTGTAGTTCCACTGAGCCGACCGTGGATTCCTATGGACTATTGCCCCAGCTGCACCCATCAAGCAGAACTTTAACTGAATGGCCTTGGTCTCTTCAGTCCAATGGTTCGCCTTGGCACAGCTCTCAAACCGGTGAAGGAACTCCCTCCACGGGGTGGTACCATCGTATTGGCCAGGGCGCAGAGTGGGGACTCTCTCTCTAGAGTCATAGTCATCCTCACTCTCAGAGGAAGCCTGATAGTATATGGAACGTGGTCGCCGCACGTGTGATTTATGTGGCTCATAAATGGGGAGAGAATGTTCTACTGGCTTGGTGGCACTATCACATCGCTGCAATGGATGAGCATATTTAATATGCTTAAGTGAATTACAGCACGGGGTGTGCAACTGTGAGCTGGGCATAGGAGTGCTATGAATGAAATCCCCTACATAAGCAGAAGTAAAGGGGTTTGTACTTGGAGTTGCCACAGTGGCAGTAAATGGCTTTGCCAACGTGCAGCTGCCAGGATGATATATGTGGGAGCATGGTTCTTTACATCGCACATCTGCCCAACAGCCTCTTTCAACATCAACTTTAAATGGATTAGTGTCTGATAATTTCAATGGCTGAATGGGTATGTAACAGGTTTCACTTGCATTTGCATCCATCTGTCCATCACACGAAAAAGGGTTATAATGCCCCTCATTTTCGTTTCTTATTTGCAAACAGTCAGTTTTTATTTCAGTTTCATTTACTGCAGTGAATGACATTGGATGGATAGAACGGCTGGTAACTTTTTCGAGCAAATTTTCTTTACATTCAGTGACGAGATGCGAACGGGAGGCCGCCATTTTGGCTAGCTCTTTAGCGCTTTATAGTACAGCGCTGCTATGGTTACTGCTCACGCTCCGTCTTAATCCATCGGTTATTCCGCTGTGCGTTCACCACTGCCGCTGCTACCGTTGTATCTGCGTCAGGGTCCCTTCGTGGTCGCCAGTGTTAACCGTTCCTGCTATGTCCCTGGTCGTGGTCGGGGATGACAGGGGAGACTTTCACTGCTCCAGGGCCGAAGTAGCTTTCCTATTTAAACTTCGGGGTTAACTCCCTTTCCCTTTGTTCAGCGGCTATAGTGAGTAAACAAATTAAAACTTGATTTGGTCCGAAGATTTTATTGTTTTCAAAGTTGAACGGCGATCAACAATACAGCCTCAACATGACAGCGCTCCGGTCGCAACAACACGTTCTTTTTTTTCCCCTTTCCCTCTTCTCTCCAAAACAAAACCGAAAACTGCTATTAAAGGGCCCGCACCATTTTACAACACAAGGTTGGACCAATTTCTACGACGTCCCAACAACCCCTGACCCCAGAAACTGAGAGCTCGCCAGGCTTTCCTCGCATCAGAGAGTGAGAGAGTGGTGTGATGCTTTGGGCAATGTGCTGCTGGGAAACCTTGGGTCCTGCCATCCATGTGGATGTTACTTTGACACGTACCACCTACCTAAGCATTGTTCAGACGATGTACACCCTTTCATGGAAACGGTATTCCCTGGTGGCTGTGGCCTCTTTCAGCAGGATAATGCTCCTGACACAAAGCAAAAATGGTTCAGGAATGGTTTGAGGAGCACAACAACGAGTTTGAGGTGTTGACTTGGCCTCCAAATTCCCCAGATCTCAATCCAATCGAGCATCTGTGGGATGTGCTGAACAAACAAGTCCGATCCATGGAGGCTCCATCTCACAACTTACAGGACTTAAAGGATCTGCTGTTAACATCTTGATGCAGATACCACAGCACACCTTCAGGGGTCTAGAGGAGCCCATGCCTCGACGGGTCAGGGCTGTTTTGGCAGCAAACACAATATTAGGAAGGTGCTCATAATGTTATGCCTGATTGATGTACATAATATATTTATATAGAAATACTGAGCAAAATAACACATTTATTTAATGTATAAGAATTTTAACCCAAACAGACATGGTTTCTAGAGAGCAAAGGTTTTGTGAAAAAAAAAGTAGAAGACTTAAACACAAAGTCTGTAAAATAAACTATTAAAAGAATTGTGTTATAAAAGAAATGTATTGTACATTATTCTGTGTTGGCATCATTTAGGTTGGATTTCAGCCTTAATGTACTTTTTTTTTATAAACAAAGCAGCTGATTTTGCCATAATGACACCAAGAAGCTAGTGGACTGCCGAGTCACTTCCACCCCAAAATGGTGGAAGCGTAGGGGTGCTTGGTGCTGGTGTTGCAATGGAACGTTCTACTGGCTTTCTCTTCTTTTCAATACAAGTTCTTTGATCACATCATTACGGCATGGCACAAGCTGATCCTGCAGCCAATGAGATTGCTTGCTCAACCTTCACATAGTCTGGTTCAGTGTTCACTGTAAAGGCCCTGATATACTTACGGCAAAGTTCTTTTATGTTCTTCCCTTAAGAGTAAAGAAAAGTTCAAAATAAGTGAGCAGTGATACACTGTTAGCAAACATCCCGACGTCATCCACACTGCTGAGAGTGACGTTTAGATGAATATGTAAATGTGTGCTGAAGTGTGAACATTCAGATGCCGCTAAACCACAGAGAGCAGTTGCCATGTTTAGGTCTTTTCAACAGTAGACTATCATTATTTCTGTTATAATAATTAAATTGATAAAATAAGTACTTGGATAAAAGTGTACATTTGGATATAAACACTGATGATAGTGATAAAAATAGAGTAAATCACCTTTTAAAAAAAACTTCTCTACAAATAAAGATGAATCCATTTCATCATTATGCCACTAGGTGGCGACAAGTGACTGATAAAATAATATACTTGTCATTGAATAATTTATTTCAAGAGATTTGTTTAAAAGTACTGATTCATACAATATAGCATGTGAAGTCATCGAAAAATAAAATCATTTGAATTAAATATTTTTTAATTGACTGCAGCAACTAACATTTTGTCAGAGCCTCCAGTAAATTATGGCATTTTGTTTAGTTGTCTATTCAGAATCGTGGGATAATTGCATCTGTTTAATAAAAAATTGCAATTTTTAATTTTCAGAATCATGCTGCATCATAACCTCATGTGATGCAACAGGTTGAGAAGGAGGTCAATACTCTTTAAATTATTCTTTAAAAAGCAGAATTCTAATATTAGAATACAACTACATGTTTAGGTAGCAACGGTTTTTTAAAACTTCAATGTCTATATGGCAACATCCTCGATACAAGTTGTATAAAATGATAAAGATTACATTTCAACCTGTTTAAGTAAAGTGATGAGTCAATATTATGTATTCTAAATACATCATCAAGAATCTTTTAGAATGCACATTAGATGCCCTTTCCCTTAAAACTAGATTCACCTAAAAATGTTTAATAACACTAAACTGAGAGATCACCATCCAAAACATTCTCGAAACTGAAGCCTTTGGAGCAGCAGCATGAAAACAAGTAGTCGTAAGCCATCTTTAATATCATTCACAGCCTCACTTGCCTCTAGCAAATCAAAATACAGCTCAGCTGAATAAAACGTAAAATCTCGACCGGTTCTAGAAGAGCCCTGGAGTGAAAACTGAAAACACTAAGACAAGGAAAAGCATGTATCATGCATTATACATTGATTCTGCTCGAACACAATGTGCTGTATCTGTTTGGACATGATGTACACCGCTGCACTGGTACAATAATAAAGGACAAAAGTCTGCTCCACATCACAAGTTCATGATAATCGAGTTTGAGATCTTCAGAGTCTGGCCAGGCTCTTCTCCAGAGCGTCGATGTCAGCGTCTCCATCTTCACCTTTGCTTCCTCGGGCACTGCACTCGATGAACTCCACGCGACCCGGCAGCTGGGAGAACTCGAAGTCTTTGCCTCTCTTACCTAGATACACCGAGCCCCCGACGGGCCCGTCCTGAGCGGAGAGCGCCGCGGATCGGGTCAATCTCAGAGTGTTCCTGTGGAGAGCAGACAATCAATCAGGACATGAACAGAAACACATCTGACATCAACTGTTTCACAGCGATATCTTGAGCCCCATTCACTGCCATTATAAAGAGCCAGAATTTTTTAATACAACTCTTATTGTGTTTGCCTGAAAGAAGATAGTCATATACACCTAGGATAGCTTGAGTATGAGTAAATCATGGGATCACAGTGCTTCCCACACACAGACTTTACTTGGGCGGGCTGCCCAGGTATATTTGGAGACACATTTATGCTTTTATAATTTTTCTCCTCTCATACTTTTGTATCTGCCCAAGATAATGAAACAATCCATGATCGATTAACTAGTGGAGAATCTCCCCTCGCTTACATGTTTCGTACCTGCTCGTTATGTGTGCGCGAGAGTGAAAATCCACCGTATCTCTCGCGCAGACTGCTTCAAAGTCATTCTCAATCAATGAAAAGCGCAGATTTATGCCAGGCGATTGCTAATGAACTCAAGTTGATGAATTATGACAATGTCTACTTTATGGCCTTTATATAAAATGTTTTTGACGGTTGTAAGAATAGACACTTCAAAATGAGAGTCCCGGTGTATTTCAGGCTTGTTTATAAGCCAAGTTTTTTTTCTTCTTCTTTTGGGCATTATTGGTATTTTGCTTACACAAATTTTATTTAATTTGATTTCCATTTAATTCATAGTAAATTAATGTAGTCTCCCCCACATGAAGAAAAGACTAAAAATATTATTTGATGCATATATTATTCATTTTATAAATTTTACTAGTAAAATCTGTCTCATTCACTGAGAGAGACACTATATGACAGCAAGGAGAACATAGGAAAAGGAGAACCATTTAAACGCTGTAATTTTGCATAATTTACAATGCATAATAATGCATATTAATATATAAATAACTATAATAGTATGTTATGTAATTAAAATTAATTTCAATAAACAAAAATACTGTTGAAAAACACACATTATTTGTTGTTTGTCACATAGTAGACCATTTTTGTGCTGTGGGTACTGGAGGATTATTCCCCAAGTATATTTCAATCCTGTGGGAAGCACTTTTGGGTTATGCCTTTAGGCACCCTAACATTTAACACTATTATAACAGAGCCAGAAACAAGTGAATACTCACAACTCCTTCTCCAACTGCTGCTGAATTAATTTGGCTGATTTTGCCATAGAGACATCTGCAGAAAAATAAGAGAAAAAGATAAACATGTACTCCAGACATCTGGGGCCTGTTTCAATAAGGAGGTTCAACCAACTCGGAGTTTAAACTTGAACTCTGAGTTGACTTACTCTGAGATGGGAAACTGAGTTTTCAGTTTCAGAACAGCTGAATGGAGTTAGATCAGTCGACTGAGTAGGTTGACTGAGTTAAGCGCGTGCACCACGACTATGAAAAGCCATCATCAATGGAGCTCCGATATTACGATTCACCATGGCAACAGCACGTGACAAAATTACATCCGCATACTCTGAGTCAATGCAAGTTTAATTCTCATCACTGTTATAATATCAAAGGTGGGTTCAAGTGTACTACAAGTGGTAACTAAATTTTTTTTTTTTTTGTAAATACAGAAATATTAGTATATTAAAAGCACACTTTAGATCAAATTCATGGTGTCTCAGAATAGCACAGTTGAGTACACTTAGATGTTCTTAAGATGATCTTAAGAAGTACTAAAGAAGAGCTTTTAGTATATTAAAAAAATAAGTGCATGTAAAAGAGCACTTTAAGTACATTATGGAAGAGTACTAAAATAAAGTGTATTTTACTGCACTTTTTTCAATTGGGTAGAGACTCCGACACTTTCCGTTTGCATTAAGTTTATTTTTATTGCCACACTGGCAGATATTGATAATTTTACTTAAGTAAAATGCACTTAATTTAGATTCCTCCAGAAAACAAGACTAAATATCTTATATTATTTTCTTATATAAAAAAATCCATCTTGATTTAAGAATTTTTAGATATTTGTACTTGAAATAGGATGAAAAATACTCAGTACGAAAAGCATTTTTGCAGTGTGAATGAATGAGTGAACTATTTAAACATCACTTGCACTTTAAAAAGGGGGAGGAGATCGAAGGAAACTCTGGGTTTACAGAAGAAAACCTGCTCCCGACCAGGTTAGGTTCACAGAGTAAGTTACCATGGTAACTGACTCTGAGTAGAAGTTACCTCTCTTTCAGAAACGGGCTTGACTTACCCTGCTTTCTCAGGTTTGACAAACCTCCCATTCAGAAACAGAAACCCAGAGTTTCCCTCATTTCAGGGTTAACATACTCAGAATTTGAACTTAACCTCCTTTCTAAAACGGGCCCCTGAAATCTACTCTATTCATATATTTTTGAATACTGAAATCCATTTTAATGGATCACTATGCAAATATTTATTAAAGAAAATATAGTTTTTTCTTTAATCGTTAGTAATTCTGATCGCTGAACACCACTATCTGAAGATATGAAACAAGCATGTGTCTTTCTAAAATCAGAGCCATATTCTGTGTTTTCTCTTTGGTGTGTGTTTATTCAATCACCATTTATTACAATCACCTTGTTTGTTGCAGGCGACCATGAGCGTTGGGGCGTTTTTAGCCACGATGCTGTCCGTGAGGATGGAGTAGAGAAACTCGGCCACATCTCTGACGTCCTTCTGGAAGACGCTGCTGTCCACCACAAACACTACGGCTCTGCAACACAACATGAACATGGATTATCCCTTACATGAAGTGCCAGAACAGGGAGGGTGTGAAGACATCTGCAGTCTCTCGTCCACCGTCTTACAGGAGAGACAAACAGAAACATGACCAAACGCTGACTGTTTTCAATATAGATAAAAGCTGGACTGTCATCATGTGAATGTTCCCGCATTGCTTCAAAAGTTTCTTTGGGTGTGAACAGGCCTTAAAGGCATAGTTTACCCAAACTCTCCTGAAAACATCACGTCAGAATTTACTCTTTTGATCTATTTCGTCTGCCGGAAGCCAGTTATTATAGTTTATAAAGTAATAAATATGGATATTTGTCTTACAAAATGCATCACTTTGCTATAGAAGGTCTATATTAACCCTCTGGAGCCATATGGATTATTTTTATGATGGATGTGCTTTTTGGGGCTTCAAAATCTCAACCCCCATTCACTACTATTATAAAGCTTGGAAGAGTCAGGATATTTATTAATATAACTCTATGTGTGTTCGTCTGAAAGAAGATCAAGGGATCATTTTCATTTTTGGGTGAACGGTCCCTTTAACACCCTCATCTTCATCACTCACCGAGCCACGGCCTTGTACTTCTCCACAATCTGAACTCTTAAACTTTCATGACCAGGAACATCAATTACAGTCCAACTGCTGCCCTGCAATATCAAAAACACTGTTAACCCACTGAACGTTCAGTCTTATTTCAGCTTCAGTGCCCATTTAATGACATCAAATACATATTACATCTTCACTTACTCGGTCACTCTTGCTCTTGTATGTGGCGCTGCTCTCCGTGATGGACGTCTGAGTTCTGACAAACTTCCCTAGTAACAACTGGAGAAACACTGATGTTTGTGTTGTGGAAGAGTAAGAAAGTATACAATCCTTTGATGAAAACGGAGCCGGTGTTACTCACTCGAGAGAACAGGAGAGTTTTCCCGGAGTCACACAGTCCCAGCAGCAGCACGGCATTCCTCGCCTTACTGGAGCCCCAAAAATTCCCAAAGAAAACTGAAATGTCAGAGGAAAGTAATAACATGGAAGCAGCCTGGATTGTGGATGTGAAGTTCTCTGAACCGTGTCATCAGGTACCAGAGGTCTAAAAACGAACTCTTTTCAAACCAAGCCACCAAAACAACTTGTCAGCTGGTTTTTATACCTTCATAGAGATGAATACATCAGGATCAACGCTTACGTCATCCACCGTTACCTGCTTACTGACTGACAGCATCATCAGCTCTGGAAGTCTATATTTGTTTTTATACTATATGTTGGAAATTACTATTGTGATGTTCATTGTTTGTAAAGTGACTGGCACTTAAAGTGATTTCTGAGAAACAAAACAAACTTGGAGCCAATCAGCAGTAAGGGGCGTGTCCACTCAGGAGGGTGTGGCACCATGTGTTGCATAGCGTGTTTATAGGCTTGTTCGAATGTCGAACACACCTGATGGCTGCGCTCCAATCCACTTTTAGACACGCACTCGCAAACTTCCCTAAGCACTTCCCCTCTGGGAATCCCTGCCGCCATTTTGAAGTGCGTTCCACTTCGACAGACCCTCATCCCCTCAATTTTGACCGAGGGAGCGAGTCTACTCTGACGAAAACTTCAAGCAGCTCTATATCCCACAATTCAACTTGATTGTGATGTCACAGCAGATCGCGCTTAAGTGTATGATATATTAAATATTTTGAGAATCATGCGCATTATAGTGTATAATATATTACGCTGAGATTCACTCGCATAATACTTGTAGCTACCTTATGTTCACAGTCAAAGTTTATACTATTTATCTCTTTTTTGATTGTGTAATTTTATTTTTCTCCAACCGCTCATACACTTATAGGATTTTATACATTTTCTCTAACAACATATGCATATAGAATGGTGAATTAAACAAACTCATAAGTAAAAAGGGGGTTTAAATAATAAATCAGCTCCATAGTGAATTCCAAGTGATCTCAGGTCTCATATAAACCTTATGTACGAGTTCTGCCAGTAGTGGGCACTCATGCAACATAAGCAATGACGCACATCCCAGTCCACGAGATGGAGGGAAGTTAGTGAGTGAAGGGCATTACAATTTGCGTCCAAAAACTGGAAAATGCTGCCTTCGGAGGACACATTTCAAGGTAGGAAGGCATCAAGGCACGTCCGAATCCAAAGTCAGCTTCACTTCCTGTCTCCTGAGATACCTTCATCTGATCGATTTTTGAAGGCAGCAGATGTATCCTTCAGAAGTCTGTCTGAAATCAGTTTCATGAGGTGCCTTCATGCACAAACACTGCCTTACAAGTCATTGCCTGATAGGGCAGCGAGGCAGCTAGGAACGCAGCCAATGAAATTGGGGGTGGAGCTATTGAGACAGGGGTGTGATCTTTTTGGTTGGGGGGCGTGTTTGTTTTGCTGATTTTAAAATATTAACAGTGTTTCTCAGTAATTGCTTACTGCACCTTTAATAAAAAGAAAGCATCATCAGCACTGACCCGCCCACTGACATCATCATCATCATCATCATCATCACTGCACTAGCAGTAGCATCACCTTCCACAGGATCATCTTAACAAACTGCCTGTTTTGGTGTGTTTTCATAAACACAGCTTTTTTGCAGATGGGTTGTTTCAAGCATGCTGGCGAAGTTGCCAAAGTTCTGATGTGAATTTAGGTTTAGTCTCAAAAGCTTCTGACTCTCATGTAATCCCACACTGAGATAAAAGCATCTTAAATTCAATAATTTTGTAAAACATCTAATGTGCTTGTGCAAAAAGAATAGATACGAGTAATACTAGTTCTACTACTAATAATAATGTTTAGATTTAGATTTCTCCTTTCACTGAGGCCATATAAAGCCCTGCTGCTGCTTACCGACAGTGAGAATCACGAGCAATAAAGCCACAAATATCCCGATGAGGAAAACCGCCTCTTCCTTCTGGATCTCCTTAATGAAAGTCTCCAGAAACGGCTCCGAGGAGAAATCCTCTAAATCTAGATGAATCTTCTCGTCCATGTCTGTCTGCACATGGGAAGCGAACACAAGACAGCGGAAGTGAATGACACGTGTACTAACTTTAGCGAAATAGCGCTTTCTACTATGGCGACGGCTTTCCTCATGAATATTAATAAATATGCGCTGCCATGACTGGCCCGGTGTGTTGCGTATATTAGTTAATATTAATGAGCTGATCCTTTACCATAGTAGGTTCGTTCATCAGCTGACCAAAGAAGTTTTAGCATGAAATGTGTCATAATAATTTGTCATTTCAACAGTTAAATGATGATTTCTATATTGTATTGCCTCATGTGTTATTGTAATTTAGTGTCTATTAAACTGTCGTTGTTATTATTATTATTGTTAGTGTGACGTGACAAATGTTACTTTTCTGAGCGCTGACCGGGATGAGCCAATCACAGTGTTTGAAATTATTAATTGATGGTTCCTTTCAGTCATTTAATTTATGTGTTTTCATTTGCCTGTCTGGCACCGACTCTTTCGTGTGTTTGATTTCAATGTGAGTACATGATTTTATAAATACACAAACGCTGTGAGATTTGAATGTGACTCTGTGGAGAAGCGGATCCTCCGAGCGCCGCTTGCTGACAGAGCCGCGCACGAGCCGCGCGTGTCCGGGAGAAACAGCCGCTTCTGCCGTCGTGTCGTGTTGTTGTTGTGAGAGCTGAAGATGGCGGCGTCGATGTGTCAGTACTGGAGGCGCTTCGACTTGCAGCAGCTGCAGGTCAGTGGATCTCTGTCTCATGTTCATGTGTTCATGTGTGTCCGGCTGCTGGACCGACTGATCGGTCACTGATCATCGATCATCGGCTCGGGTGTAAACATCCTCAAAAGTGTCACTTACAGAAACATAAACTCAAATCAACCTTCCTTTAATGCTGGACATTGTTTTTACAGTACGAGTCATCTGGTTTAAAGATGTCAGATCTCAATAATTTACCAGATTAATAACCAATAGTTCTTCTGAGCTGAAAGAGACTAACTATAATTTTGTCATATTTAAATGCAGTTTCACTCCTAAAACTTTGACGTGTGAAGGCAGTTGTTCCTCTTAGAATGATTAAATAACCTTTTTATTCAAATTGTGATTGGATTATATATGGATATGGTATGAAAATCACAGGCAGTTGTGTGTTTTAGAGCTGTATGCAGTGTTGGGGTAACGCAGTACAAGTAACTTGAGTTACTATAAGTTACTTTTTCAGTAACTAGTAAAGTAACACAAGTTACTTTGTTTTCCATTTATTGACTGACAGCTGTGTGTGAACCTGATGTTATTGTAGTTCTTTTAGACTTAAAGGGTTACTTCACCCAAAAATGAAAATAATGTCATTAATTACTCATGTCGTTCCACACCCGTAAGACCTCCGTTCATCTTCAGAACACAAATTAAGATATTTTTGTTGAAATCTGATGGATAGCCAGCAATGACATTTCCTCTCTCAAGATCCATTAATGTACTAAAAACATATTTAAATCAGTTCATGTGAGTACAGTGGTTCAATATTAATATTATAAAACGACGAGAATATTTTTGGTGCGCCAAAAAAACAAAATAACGACTTCTATAGTGATGGACGATTTCAAAACACTGCTTCGGGAAGCTTTGGAGCGTTATGAATCAGCGCGTCGAATCAGCGGTTTGGAGTGCCAAAGTCACGTGATTTCAGCAGTTTGGTGGTTTGACACGCGATCCGAATCATGATTCAACACAAAAGATTCACAACGCTCCGAAGCTTCCTGAAGCAGTGTTTTGAAATCGGCCCTCACTATATAAGTCGTTATTTCGTTTTTTTGCCGCACCTAAAATATTCTCGTGGCTTTATAATATTAATATTGAACCACTGTACTCACATGAACTGATTTAAATATGTTTTTAGTACATTAATGGATCTTGAGAGAGGAAATGTCATTGCTCCCTATCAAGGCCTCACTGAGCCATCGGATTTCAACAAAAATATCTTAATTTGTGTTCTGAAGATGAACAAAGGTCTTATGGGTGTGGAACGACATGAGGGACAGTTATTAAAACAGAAATTTAAATTTTTGGGAGAACTAACTCTTTAATGTGAGCATGATTTACTCATCTCACTTGCACAAAAACAGATTCAGTGTTCCACAGAATGAATAAAAACAGTGAAATGCAAGCGTCTGTTGTACACAGTAAATGTGAGAGCATCAGCTGATGTGATGTGATTGTGAAGCGCTGTGTTGACTGGCTCTGTGTGTGTTTTAGAGAGAGCTGGACGGCACCGCCACACTCCTGGCCAGCCGACAGGATGACAGCGAGCAGTCCAGGAAAAAACTCATCGAGCAGAGCCGCGAGTTCAAGAAGAACACGCCAGAGGTTTGCGATCTGATTCATTCATTCAGGTGTCTGTCGCGAGCCCTCTTTCATTAGGCCATGATGCTGGCAGAGGCTAAATTAAAGGATTATTCACAAACCTTTCCTTTTCCCATTTAGTCAACAACTAGGATCAGTGCAATCTGCTGATCAAGCAGTTAGGTTATAATCAGAATATAGTCACTCAAAGACCTCTTGTAGTCAATCATTTTGTCCCTTAAAACTCATCTTTGATCACCAGAATGTAGAGATGTAACGATTCACTCAACTCACGACTCGATTCGATTCATGATACTGGTTTCACCATACGATTCTCTCAAGATTTTTTTAACAAAATGAGATTTAAATGAGAAAGTGTCTTTTTATTATTTATCAGACAAAATGCAGCACATTTATTTGAAATTGAAATATCTAGATTGTATACTTTTTAACATTTGAAGAAATTTTTTTTTCAGACTTTAGCTTTGTGAAATTATTTAAAGATATAGAATGAAAAATTTAATTTACCTCGGCATAGTTGAATAACAAGAGTTCAGTACATGGAAATGACATGGAAATTTCCTCCTTCTTATATAAATCTCATTTGTTTAAAAGACCTCTGAAGAACAGGCGAATCTCAACCTAACACCGACTGTTACGTAACAGTCAGGATCATTAATATGTACGCCCCCAATATTTGCATATGCCAGCCCATGTTCAAGGCATTAGACAATCGGTAATTTAGAGGTCAGCGAAGGGATTGAAATAACATCCATGTATTGTCGTGACAGGCTTAGTGCTCAGCCAACAGGAAGATGGACATCTTGGGTTATCTGTGGGGTGTAAAAGCAAACATGAGTGTTTTGTGTTTGTGTGTGCTTCTTATTGAAGTGTTTTGGTTCTGAAGCTTCTTCTTCCTGACTAAATCCCAGTCTTTGTGCTCTTCATGTGTATCTGATGCAGGATCTGAGGAAGCTGGTGTCTCCGCTGCTGAAGAGCTTCCAGGCCGAGGTGAGCGCTTCTGAACCATGAAACAAGCCTGTATGCATGTGCATGCGGTGCTGTCGGTCTGTGTGGATGATATTTTCTCATCTTTGTTTCTTTTAGATCGATGCGTTGAGTAAGAGGAGTAAAGAGTCGGAGACGGCCTTTCTGAACGTCTACAAACGGCTGATTGATGTGCCGGGTATGTCTGATTAAAACAAATATTTCTCTTCATATTGTAATAATAGCAGGTAGTAATAATAAAGATATTCAGAATCAGTGAGTATCGTATGTTTATGCGGAGCAGATGATTATTATCTGCTGTTGATGATTATGAGGGTATGTACTGTGTGTACGCTGTTTATGTTGTATTGTAATATGATGTGAATGGCTGTTAGAGTGCATGTTTTATCTGTCTGAATGAGCAGCCGGTGACAGGAAAGCATATACATTTCAAAATAAGAGTCCTTGTGTATTTCAGGTATGTTTATATAAGTAGAAGGCCCATGTTATGGATTAAATCTTTCTTTTTCTGGTCATCATAAGTATTTTAGTTACACAATAAATTGTATCTGGCATGTAATTCAACATAAACTCCTGTATTATCTCTCTGTCACGTGTGTAGATCCGGTGCCGGTGTTGGAGTTGTCGCAGCAGCTGCATCAGAAGGTTCAGCGGATGCATGACATAGACACGGAGAACCAGAAGCTGCGCGAGACGCTCGAGGAATACAACAAAGAGTTTGCTGAGGTCAAGAACCAAGGTGAGACACAGAGCACGGTGCTCGCTTTCTGTCTCTTTTCTCATTCATTCGCAAGAGAAGTTATTGTTTTTCATGAGATTTTGTGAGTACTTCATACTTCACCTTGACAAAATGTATTTTAAAAACCTAGTGATTTTATAGTGTTTAATATTTATTCAAAAGCGAAACTGAGTGAAAAACTTTTGTAGGAAATGGCTAATATATGCACAAATAAATGGTCCTCTGCCACCATCTGATGGTTATAGCTGTAATTAATATCTTTTTTTATCTTTTTTGGTCATCTCAACTTTTTTTTCTTTTTCATGGTCATCTCAAAGAAATGTTGCGTGTGTGTGTCAATTACAGACACCATGTTTCTTATTAAAACGTTCCCAATAGCTTCATCTTTATTGCAATCAATAAAACTGGTTTATTGGCAAATTAGGCAAGTGTGTAAAAAATATAAATATAAAAATATAAATACAGCATTAAAGTCAACCGTTGATGGTTTTGAGCTGATGTGACTCAAACAGTTCACCGGAAATGCCCAGAAATTTTAAACTCGTCATGAAACGGAAGTTTCCCTGGTCATTTCTTCCCTATTGTGACGTTTATCAGAGCGAAGCTGCTTCTCGAACAAGAACAAATATAGGGCGGGGCTTGATTTTGTCTGTGGGGAATTGATTGGATGATTGAATGGTTGTGGTTTGCTATTGGTGGATCTCGTGTGAGTGACAGGTTGCCCCGCCCTCATCATCAGAGAAGAGAAGAGATGCTGCAAGAGGGAGGGGAAGATATTCTGATTCAAGATTACGAGGAACATGAATTTAAAACCAATAAATCATTTAGAATATTATTTTATTGTGATTTTAAGAATAAAAATATCTAAAGGAAACATTTACTAAACAAATAAAGCCAACTAATATAATTCATAATCTTTTGGTTTCTCTTCCTAAAATTAAAAATGCATTAAATACAGGTTTGAGAGCTTGAATAGTGCGGTTAATATTTGCCGTGTGTTTGCAGAGGTCACCATTAAAACACTGAAGGAGAAGATCAGGGAATATGAGCAGAGCGTGAGGAACCAGGCGGAGAATCTGGCCCTGGAGAAACAGCAACAGATTCATAAAGACTACACAGAGAAAGAGAGGTCAGTTCCCATCATGCTCCATCTGATCAAGTGTGAGGCGGTCTGTACATCACACATCGCTTTACTGACATCAGAGCAGTCAAACACTCCTGTCCTGCCACTCAGCAGTTTGTCCACAACATGAACTACTTATTAAAGACTTTATTTAAATATTTAACTCTTGCTCTGATCAAACTCAGTCAAAACTTCCTCTCATTAGCTGTGTTTCCATCCAAAGTTGTGAATTTAACTTGTGCACAAAATATGACATAAAACACTGAATAAAGCAGCGTTTCCATCCCATGTGTTCAAGAGAACAAAATCGTCACTTCCTTAGAAATTGGTGCAAAATATCAGTAGTGTCTCTTTATTCCTCCATCATAAATGAGTTGGTCTCAGAGCGTCAGACGAAACACAATAAACACTGTCATGCTCTCTTGTGTTCGGATGCTGGTGTTTGGGAACACAATCATGTGAATTAAACCAAATCATTCTGATGAAAGACTTTCAGAACCACCAAACCAACATTTGAGATGCTGCAATGCGATTGGTCCACTGGTTAGTCCAGTTATCCAATCACAGCCTCTGATGAGGCAACGTTTATTGTTGCACATCGAGGAATTTATTCAGTAAATGTGTTTCAGTCGTAGGTAATGTCTTCTTATCATATAAAAAGTACCTGCCTAAACTCTGGTTGTGTTCTAACAGGAAGTTCCAGGAGTCACATGAGTCTCTGGTGTCTAAACTACAGGAAGCTGAAGTCAAAGCCCAAAGCCTGCAGACAGGTACCGCAGTCACTCAGTGTCTCTGTGTGTGAGCGCGCTGGTGATTAATAATATTATATATTATATAGATCATAATATGATGTTGTTGTGCGTCTCTGCAGCACTTGAGCGAACTCAGACGGAGCTTTTTGATCTGAAGGCCAAATATGACGAAGAGTCGACTGCAAAGTAAGTGTGTGTCTGTGTGTTAAATCATCATTCATGCTCATTTATTACTCAGTGACATGCAAATCTCCAGTTTATTTATTCTAAACACAGTCTGGCTGCTCTGTTAATGTTGTTTCCTGTCCTGTGTGAAGATCAGCTGTTCGGAGACACTGTTCACAGAGGAATCAGATCCTCGTCATATATTAGCAGATGTTTTCAGAGCATGTGCTACATTAAAACATTAAAGCACGTCTGCATGTGTGTGTTACTAGAGAGGTAATGCTGGTTGTGTTCGTCTCTCAGAGCTGATGAGATTGACATGGTGATGACGGATCTGGAGCGAGCCAATCAGGTACAGCCGTTGTGACAGACATGCATGTTTTTCCTCGTTCTGGTGATGCGTGTTTATATTGAAGATGATTCATACATTCGTCTCTGAGAGCAGCTGGTGGAGTTGTTAACTCAGCTGATGGTGTTTTCCTGCAGAGAGCAGACGCTGCTGAGAGGGAAGCTGAAGCTCTGAGAGAGCAGCTCCGATCAGCACAGGCGCCGACACGCATGGACACGACGACATACACGGTACCACAATACACCTCTCCTCAACACGCTTCCTTGACATTAGAGGGATAGCCCATGATTTACTTATGACTATCTTATCAGACGAACACAATCAGAGTTATATTAAAAAATATCCTGCCTAGCTTTATAATGGCAGCGAATGGGGTGCAAGATTTTGAAGCCCAAAAAAGTGCATCATAAAGGTAATCCATGCATAAAAAGTGACCCGATGCATGATGTAACGACGAAAGCAGAAGCACAGAGGATAGAGCAAAACAAAACGCCAATAATTTTCTTACAAAAACGCATCACTTCTCTTCAGAAGGCCTTTATTAACCCTCTGGAGTCGTATGGATTATTTTTATGATGGATGGATGAGCTTTTTTGGCTTTAAAACCTCGTCCCCTGTTCACTCCCATTATAAAGCTCGGAAGAGCCAGGATATTTATTAATATGACTGATTGTGTTTGACTGAAAGAAGATAGTCATATACACCTAGGATGGCTTCAGGGTGAGTAAATCATGGGATTTTCATTTTTGGGTGAACTATCCCTTTAAGCAGTGACATGCCGCCACCTACTGGCGGTTTTAGTTTCATATTTAAAACACCTTTTATTTAAAATAATAAAATTAGAAATAATTTCATTTTTAAATACCGAATTTTAAAACAAACTCATAGTATTATTTATGTACTTGTAAATGTAAATATATTAATGCCACTTCAGACGCCGCTTCTGTGTCACCTCTGCACTGCGAAGATGTTGATATTATTTCCTTTTATTGGTAATAACAGCTCTATGCTGTGTTATTATTACAGATGAATGTTAGACTTTGACATAAAGGTGATGCATACATCTAATAAGTTTAGAAAAATATGTCCTTATGTAGGTAAAAATGGAGATCAATGCAATAACACTCCGCAAAATAACATCTAATTATTGTTATTAACAAAACTTTGAACTGACTTTTTAAATATATTTTTAATGTTGCACACCCCTAATGTACAGTATTCATTTTTATTTCTTTAAAAGGTCTTTAAAAGCCATTTTACTTTAAAAAATGTGCATTAACCCTGAACTCATACTCGCCTAACTAATACAAGTAAAACTTTCTCAAGCTTATTGAAGACAGTCGATTAAAAATAAGAAAAACAAGCTAATTATAAACAATAGGAGTGGGATTATTAATTACAGTAGAACAAATAAACGGTTAATTTACACTAACGATAGTATTCAAGTTAGAAATACTACGGAAAGAAAATATTGAGTGTGTGTGTGTTCAGCAGGACGAGTGTGCGGAGCTGGTGCCGCGCTCCAGTCTGGAGGCGGAGCTCAGTGCGAAGGAGCGTGAGATGCTGCAGCTGGTGGAGGATGTTCAGAGACTGCAGGCCAGCCTGTCCTCGCTCCGAGAGAGATCCGACACACACAGCAGCCGACTGCAGCAGCAGCTCCAGGACAAGACTGCTGCGCTCCAGGTGCACAGACACACTCAAACACTCACTATACACCGTTCCTGACATTCACACACACACAGAAGTGTCACTGTAAGCTGCGTTACAAATTCAAATTCTGAAGACATATGAAGACATGTGACCAGTTCTGCATGGATCAGTTTAAGGCAGGGGTTTCCAGAGGTCATGCTGGGCTAACACAGATCATGATCAACAAGAACAATTAAAAATGTGTCAGAAATGTTGCTGTTGTTTCCGGATAAACTCCTGGACGTCACTTATTGGCGAGCCGCTGTGCGTCAGATGGTCTGATCGTTCACTTCAGCGGCCGTGTGTGTGATTGAACTCCAGTGCTGTACTTTTCTCTTCATCACGATCTGTTCATTCTTTCAGAAACTGGAGGAGAAGCTGCAGACGCAGGCAGACTATGAGGAGGTGAAGAAAGAGCTGAGGTGAGAGTCCATCGCTCCTGACGGCCTTTGAAGAACTCACACTTGACCACACCAAACATTATTGGCAATTTTAATCAGTTTATCTGCTCCGGTTTTTTAAGGGTAAACCACAATTAAAGAAATATCTGCACAACTGTTGGTCGGTGGAGCAGTGTGTCATGTGGTGTTTTCAGCGTCTCATTAGGACTCGCTACAAAAACTACAAAAATGGCATCATGTTTTGTCACTATATATACAGTACCAGTCAAGATCGGACACATCACTATTTTTAATGTTTTGAAAGAAGTCTCTTTTGCTCAAGCCTGAATTTATTTGATCAAAAACACAGTAAAATAGTTAGATTGTGAAATTTAAAACAGCTGTTTTTTATGTGAATATATAGTAAAATATAATTTATTCCTGTGATCAAAGCTGAATTTTCAGCATCATTACTCCAGTCTTCAGTGTCACATGATCCTTCAGAAATCATTCTAATATGCTGATTTATTATCAATGTTGAAAACAGTTTAATATTTATACTGCTAAATATTTTTTTATAACCTGTGATACTTTTTTCAGGATTCTTTGATGAATAAAAAGTTAAAAATATCAGCATTTATTTAAAATAGAAATCTTTTGTAACATTATACACTACCGTTTACATTTTTGGGATCAGTAATTTTCTTTCTTTTTTCTTTTCTTTTATTCAGCAAAGATGTTTTAAATTCATTTAAAAAAGTGATAGTACAGATATTAATTATTAGAAAAGATTTTATATTTTGAATAAATTCTGTTCTCACAGGTTATAAAATAATATTAAGCAGCACAACTGTTTCCAACATTGATAATAAATCATCAGAATGATTTCTGAAGGATCATGTGACACTGAAGACTGGAGTAATGATGCTTGAAAATGAAAATTCAGCTTTGATCACTGGATATAATTTACATGAACATTATGTTCAAGTATTTAATCTGAAGTAAGTCTGTCAGAAAGACCAGATCTGATTGGTTCCTGGACGCCTCTCACTGATTGGCTCTGATTGTTATTGACAGCATCCTGAAGTCGATGGAGTTTGGGCCGTGTGACAGCGCCACAGCGCAGGTAAGCAGCAGTCTTTGGTGTGTTTTCAGTGTGTTGTTGAAGGTGTTGACGTGATGGTCTGTCCCAGGATTCCTGTAAGCCGCTGGAGGTGTTGCTGCTGGAGAAGAACCGCGGCCTGCAGTCTGAGAACGCGTCTCTGCGCATCGCTAACACTGAGCTGAGCGGTGAGTCTGGAAACACACCTCACTCGCAGCCAGCTTGGAACACACTGTTTTCAGAGCAAATACCGGAATATACCGAGTATAAAACTAGTAGTTATAGCCGTTCAGCATTATATAAAAGCCATCATGTATAGCATTTAATAGGCCTAAATCGTAAATACGTTTTTATGCATGGAAAATTCAATGTGCTGTACAAGACTGAAGCGTTCAAACTGTTAGGGTTAATAGTTCATTCAGTTCATTGAAAAGGTTAGACAATGGTATTGGCTGATGATATGGGAGAACTGAAGATGGACCAGAAGTTTTGAAAACTAAATATTCAAAGGTTAAAGTCTTGTGAAGGTTGATCTTCTTGACTAATAGGCGTGTGTGTGTGTGTGTGTGTAGGCCGGTATGCGTCTCTACAGATGGAGTTCTCTGCTGCAGTGAAGACCAGTGCTGATCAGAAAGATCTCATCCTCAAACTGGAGCAGGATCTCAGCACCATCCAGACGATGTCCCGGCCCGACGCTGAGGTCAGTCAGCAGCACACCAGATTGATCACAGATCAATTAGACACGATATCTGTTCCAGACGCTTTTATCCACACATTACATTCAAGCTTTACATACACAACAGCTGTCTGTTCACTTGAATTAAAATACTAAAACACTAACTAAACACACTTCAGCAGGAGGTGGCGTTACCTGGACAGATGTGTGATTTTCATGAGTATTTAATGCCAGCCACAGGAAGTAGGGAAAAAACGTTAGTGTATGCTCAGGAAGTACATGTTGGATTATTTATGACATGCTAAACAGTCTATATTAGATGCAGAAATTAACAATATTTTTCACAGCCCTAAAAAATACTGGTGAATAAAACGATCTATGACAGTAAATGTGGAAATGGTATATACACTACTGTTCAAAAGTTTGGGGTCAGAAAGATTTTTTTATTTTTATACTTTTAATGAGCAGGGATGCATTAAACTGATCATATGTGATAGTGAAGAAAATGTCACAAATCCTGAGGGGAAAAAAATTGATCAGTGTTTCCACATGGAGCAGCACATCATTGATAATAATAGTAAATGTTTCTTGAGCATCAAATCATCATATTAGAATGAGGAGGATGATGATGCTTTGATCACAGGAATAAATTACACTTTCAATATGTTTACATTGAAAACAGTTATTTTACATTGTAATAATATTTCACAATTGTTACATTTATTTTTATCAAATAAATGCAGCCTTGGTGAGCAGAAGAGACTTCCTTCAGAAAAATCTTACAGACCCTAAACTTCTGACCGGTTGAGTGTGTTAATATAGTTCATATAATACGTTTTGTGTTAATTTAATTGTCGGAGTGTCTATTTACACTAAGTGCTAATAGCGTCCCTTGTTGCAAATACTCTTTACACTAGCTCCACCCACCAATGTCTGGTTGGGCCACTCAAGTTTTAAAAAAGATGTGGGAAATTCAATGTCTTCAGTAATGGTAATTTCAGACAGGATGGAGAATGTGCTGTGCTGGCTGCTGGGTTCAGTGCAGCCCTTCAGATACAAAGCAATAGATAGCAACTAATTACTATTTACTCTTATTGCAAAGAACTGATACTTTTACATGGTATATATAACATCTATCGCGATCTATCTATTACTTAGTACAAATAGCCACTGCCTTTAACTGTTGCCAAGTTCCTGTTGAAGTCTTGATCGGCGAGCAGGTGTTTTCTGGGAATGTTGTTGAGCACTGCAGAGCCAGTAGTAAGTTATAATAGCGATTTTGGTCTGTCTTTTGACGCTGCACCACGCCGGTCTTACACACTCAGGATGATTCTTGGTCATCTGTTGTTGTGTTAGAGGTTTAGAGAGGCAGAGGAAGAAGAAAAGCTCACAGATATGACGGGTGCTCAGCTGTTAAATCTGAACTGGCAGCTAAACTCATCCACATGACAGGTTTACACACAAGTATAAAAGTGTCTTGACGCGTGTCACATGGTAATCATTTGTGAAAGCGATGGATTGTTGCTTTTGTGGTCTAGGGTGCAGACAGCAGCGCAGTGATCGTCCCTGATCCCATTAAAGAGGCCACAGCTCTGTTCTCAGGTAAACATGGACACATGATACAGACTGTTACTTGACTTGATGGTTTAACTGCTTCTGTTGTTCTCCTCATTGATAAGTCCCTTTGTATAAAGCGTCTGTTAAATGATGTAATGTGACTGTCGGCGGAGCAGATCATGAGATGTTCATTCAGATGTTGTGTGTGTGTGTGTGTGTGTGTTGAGGTGCGGGCGGCTCTCCTCATGCGGATCTTCCTCAGGGTCAGATGGACTCTCTGCTGTCCATCATCTCCAGTCAGAGAGAGAGATTTCGCCTGCGTAACCAGGAGCTGGAGGCCGTGAGTACACATCACGTGACTTTAACTGGCTCCTGTCGCTCAGAGGAAGAGGCTGACCGTTGTTGTTGTTGTGCGTCAGGCGAACAGCTCCCTACAGCAGACCTTACAGGCTCTTCAGAGCGAGCTGGACAGTCTGCGGGCCGACAACATCAAGCTGTACGAGAAGATCAAGTTCCTGCAGAGCTACCCTACCAAAGTAAGTCCCGACACTATAGGGCTGTTAATCAAATGAAATCTGAATTAACAAAATCCATCTTTGCGCTGCAGAAGTGGCACAGAAGCTGCGTCTGAAGTGGCATTTAGGTAGGCCTATCTTTACAGGCTGTGTAATTACAGCTCAAAGGTGGCATGAATGCAGTTACACTGTAATAACAACTGGTGGCGGCCAGTCACTGTTAGAGAGTCGTTGAATCATTCATTCAACCGATTCCTTCAAACGACTGATTCATTCGGGAAAGAAGCAAGTGACTGTTTATGAATGGATCATTGAATCATTGACTCAACCGATTCATTCAAAAACAGGGAAACACCACAGAGATGCACAATGGTTCAGCTATGGTTTAGTTTAGGAATATTTTCATTGGCAAAAACAGTCAATATTGTGTGTGTGTGTGTGTGTGTGTGTGTTAGGCTGGAGACAGTGATGATACAGTGATGCGTTACTCGTCTCAGTATGAGGAGAGACTCGATCCCTTCGCTTCCTTCAGCAAAAAGGTGAGAACGTGAACAGTTTTTGAAGTGTTTGTTTGTTTTTGTTGATTCAGGTTTGATATTTTTAATGTGATTTACTCCTTTAGGAGCGTCAAAGGAGATATCAGAGCCTCAGCCCGTGGGACAAAGCCACGCTCAGTCTGGTGTGTATCCAGCGTCTCTCACACACACACACACACGTGAATCTTCTACACTCGAGCGGCTCATGATCCGGTGTGTTTTCAGTGTCTCAGAGTCAGTGCTGCTCCACACACACATCTCAATCATCTCTGCAAGCGCTGCCAGTTTCAGTCGCTTATAACCTGCATCTGAAAACACAACATACATCTTTCTAAATTTGTAAAGAAAATAGTTTATGAATTGAGAATAATTTATGTAGATTTATAGTTTATAAAAAGAGGAGCATTAGTCACCGTGAAATATTTGAGTAAACTAATTCACACATTTAAATTAAAATTATCATGTTACCTCAATGTAAAGATGTTTATTAGTGTAAACCTAGCTAGCTAAAACAAGCTAATTCAGAAAATGCTAACTTAATCATTTGCTAACATGTTAACAATAGCAAGGTATAGCATTTGCTGAATGAGTGCAGCAATATAAAGCGTTTAACACAAACAAGCTCATGCACCACTGTCACCATGACTATCCAAAAACCCACATTAACAGAAACTCTTTGAAATTAGCATAACAAAACATTATCTCCCACTTAACATTAATCTTACACAAAAAAATTATCTAACACTTAATTTTAGCTTTAAAAGTCTTTGCACACTGAGTCCGAAATTCTCACACGTTAAAAAACACGTTGTGTCAATCATGTTTACACACTGCCCCCGAAACCCCGAAATATATATATATGTATGTTGGTGGTCTTCTTTTTAATAATGTGTCTCCAGTATCGCTAGCAAAGCATCAAACTGAGCCACTGTCATCCTGAAGTAAACTCTGAATCGCTCGGGATAATCCCGCAGCTCCTTGATGAGGTTGAACTCTCCTTCCTCTCTACGCAATCTCAGGACTGGATGGACCCAATATTTCCTCTTTCTTTTTCTCTTTTTAAGAAGAGAGAGGAGAATAAAATCATCCTCACTGCTTGAAGACTCCATTACTCCGTATTGTTTTGAGGATTTTTCCCGACAGATTTAATTAATACGCATCAGTCTCAGTGTGCAAGGTTTCTGTGCGTGACGAATTTCTAGGATGACAAATACAAAAAACGCACATGACAATTACACTCAGTCTGCAAAGTCCTTTTCAGGTGTCATGGGTGAAGCATGCTGGGAAATAGAAAGTCCCAGCCCACTTTCAGTTAAACTTAAGTTTGTCTAAAATAAGATGAAATGAGTTCATAAAACTAAAAAAAAATAAAGCGAAAAGTTCAGTTTACTTAAAATATATCAGTTCTGTGAATACAAAAGAGAAAGAAAGTGCTAAATACTCATAAAAGTTCATTAACTGATCTAATTTATTAAATTTAAGTTTGTCCTACTCAAACCAATTAATTATTTTGATCATTAGGCTTTACAGTGTGTTTTGATACCGGAGGAAACACATCATCACCGACTGAAAAGGGTTCATAGGAAAGAAAAAATGAGCAACTATCAAAAGAAAAGGTGTTTTAACCTTTTAAAAGCATAGAAATTATGACAGCCATAAATATTCCTATTGTAATTATTCTATTAAAACACTGAGAGCTGAAGATGACAGTTCAGAATCTGATGTTCGGTCGTTTCCCCTGCTGTGCTGAAGCTGTGCTGATGTCGGGTGTTTGTTTCAGGGTCGTGTGATCCTGTCCAATAAGACGGCCAGAACTGTGGCGTTCTTCTACACGCTGCTGCTGCACTGCCTCGTCTTCCTGGTGCGTCACGTGACCCTCTGTTTAACTGTCCATTACTGCTCATGTTGAGCTCTTCTGAAGTCTTATATGTGTGTGTGTGTGTGTGTGTGTGTGTGTGTGTGTGTGTGATCAGGTGCTGTATAAAGCCGCCTGGAGCGAGAGCATCGGCCGGGACTGTGCTGCGTTTTGTGCGAAGAAGTGAGTGTTTTCAGCCAGTGTGGGATTTGATGTAACGAGCCTGTGATTCTGAGGCTCTGTGTGTGTTTGATGCATGTGTCTCTGATCCACACTCTCCCTGCTTCCTCCCGCAGGTACTCGGACCACCTGCACCGCTTCCATGAGAACGGAGAGACGTGGCAGTAGCTGCTTCTGTCCACTAGAGAGCGCTCTTCACATTTATGACATGTAGATTTTCATTGAACTATTGGGACCAGGGTAGATTGGGAATATACCGGATTAAACATTATTACATTGACAGGAGGTTTGATGGTGTTGCTTTATCACAGGTCACTTTCTCTGTTAAACAATCAGTCTGTAGCATCGCTCTTGCACATGATTCTAACGCCTTGACTAACATCAGTGCTAATGGTTCATTTAATCTGGTGACAGATGATGAAAATACTTCAAATCATCTGTATCCCTTCATTTTAGATCTTCAGGTAATGAGACTTTAGATACCATCTCTTCCAATTAAATTAAAGCTTTCAGGGAATGAATGTGTGGTTGTTTATTATGAGATTCAGATTTTAATAAACTTCTGAAAGATGTCTCCTGCTTGATTTGATCAATGATACAGTAAAACCCAGTAAAATACAGTGTAAATCAGCTGTTTTCTATGTGAATATATAGTAAAGTGTAATTTATTCCTGTGATCAAAGCTGAATTTTCAGCATCATTACTCCAGTCTTCAGTGTCACATGATCCTTCAGAAATCATTCTGATATGATGATTTGCTGCTCAATTATTATTACTTGGTTATTATTAACGGTTCTTGTTATTATCAATGTTAAAAACTGTTTTGCTGCTTAATATTTTTGTGGAATCTATGATAAATGATTTTGATGAATAGAAAGTTCAAAAGAACAGCATTTAGTAACAATATAAATGTCTTTACTGTCACATTTAATGTGTAAAATTATTAATTTCGTTCATTAAAAAAAGGAAAAACCCTGCAGTTGACCCCAGAACTTTAGAACAGTAGTTTACATGAAGCAGTTATTAGCAGGTCCAGATCTGCAGATATTTCCAGATGTTCTGCTCTGATTCGGAGGAACATCCGTGGAGCAGCTTTAGATATACATGAAGTGAAGCAACATCACCATCAGATGATCATAATCATGAAAGAGCAACTTCCTGAATCCTGTTTTCAGCTTGAATGCTGCAAAAAACACACAAAACCAGTGTCGGGAAAGTTTCTTTTAGAAGTAATGCGTCAC
The DNA here is from genome assembly GCF_024489055.1 of Chanodichthys erythropterus. Taxonomy (NCBI): domain Eukaryota; kingdom Metazoa; phylum Chordata; class Actinopteri; order Cypriniformes; family Xenocyprididae; genus Chanodichthys; species Chanodichthys erythropterus. The sequence continues at coordinate 40,627,033 of NC_090237.1, forward strand.
AATTTTGCGTTACTCCCTAAAAGAGGAACAAATTGCGTTACTTAGTTACTTTTTATGAAAAGTAATGCATTACATTACTTTTGCGTTACTTTTTCTCATCTGCACTGGGCTTGTTTGTCTTTTAAAAACAACAAAAAATTTCTATTTTTGGCAAATGTTAAGGCTTTCTCACACCAAAAGTGAAGTGAATAATCCTCAGGCTGATGGAAATGCATATTTACTCCTGTACAGCAGAGGGCGCCGCTCAAACAAACCTTTCAGCTGTGCTGACAGCTCTCCTGTTCTCATGTTGAGAGAATAGGCCCTGTCCCAAATGGCACCCTAAACCCTCACATTCTTCCTCTGAGTCCACACTTTCATGACGTAATGCAGGACATTACGTCGTGGGTGCAGGAGTCTCAAAGGGGGCGCTCACGAGCACCCTTCTTTAAGCTTAAATGAAGAATGGGACACCCTACGGTCTTGTGGACTTAACGGACACGCGCACACAGCGGCCATTGTAAGTCCACAAAACCGAAAGTGCACATGAAGTTTGCCATTTGGGACAGGGCCATCAAGGTCAGAGGTGTGTGTCGCTGTGTGAACATGATGCTATTGTAGTTCTAGAATGAATGTGAACACGATTTACTCATCTCACCTGGACAAAAACATTCAGTATTCCTTTATATTAAAAACAGTGAAATGCAATCTCAGAAATGTATGCAAACCTGTAATAATTAACTATATTAAATCACATAACTATACTTTATGTATTTAATCTCACTTTATTACTAACAAGCAGAAATTACTTTAGATTAGATTGAGAAATAAGAGTGTTGAACTTTCTCCTCCTGTATCTATTCTTTTTTGATCCAGAATCACAGCACAGCTGAAAGGATTGTTTGAGTGGCGCCCTCTACTGTACAGGAGTATATATGCATTTGAGGCTTATTCATTTTACTTTTGGTGTGAAAAAGTCTTAACATTTGACAAAAATATAACTTTTTTTGTTATTAAAAAAATACAAGCCCAGCCCAGATGAGAAAAAGTAGCGCAAAAGTAATGTAACGGATTACTTTTATTAGCAAGTAACTAAGTAACGCAATTAGTTACTTTTTTAGGGAGTAATGCAATATTGTAATGCATTATTGTAAAAGTAACTTTCCCAACACTGATTGATATGAGTGATCACTCAGATTTAGACCTATATTATATTTATATAACGCGTTCACAGGCAGATTTGCTTTATGTGTTTCCTCGGCGTTGAAATCAGGCACATATAAGTGTCTGGAAACACGATTCCTGGCTGCATGTCAATATCCATGGATCACTGGATCTTTGGTAAGTTGTAAGGAGCACTATATCAAGTTATCCAATACGGAAAGTGGAAGTACGTTCAAGGCGATCATTTGTGTTTATAAAGCCCATACAGTTGTATTTTTTAGAAAATGTCCAATGGTTTCTCTAGATTAGACTCTTATTCCTCGTCTGGGATCATGTAGAGCTCTTTGAAGCTGCACTGAAACTGACATTTGGACCTTCAACCCGTTGATGGAGAAAAATCCTGGAATGTTTTCCTCAAAAACCTTCATTTCTTTTCCACTGAAGAAAGAAAGACATGAACATCTTGGATGACATGGAGGAGAGTAAATTATCAGGAAATTTTTATTTAAAAATGAACTAATCCTTTGTTTTACTCACGTTTTCGCAGTTTCTCCTATTAAATCCAGTCAAGCAGCAGCTCTTTTGCCACTCAGTCCGCCACAAAATCCCAAACTTTGCACTCATATTCATGTCCGTGTGAACACCTGCACCATAACATCATGTCATTTGTCTCTGTGATGATTGGTTGATATATCAAGGGTGGCTGACCTCCCTCAATGGTGATTTTTTATTTTTTATTTTTTTTATCATTTGATTCATTTTCAGCTCAAAGTTTTGTGTAGGCAGTGCCTCCTTGATGAGCCGCCGCTGTAGTTTTATAGCTGGAAGCAGATGTTGAAGGCTCATTTTGTAATGAATAATTAGTAAGACAGAAAAGAGTCTCCTCCATCCATCAGTGTGAATAATTCATTCATATCAGTGCACACCCTCCTCTGTCAGTGTGTGTGTGTGTGTGTGTGTGCGGACCAGCGGCATCTGAACATAAGATGTTTTCAACACACACATGGTCTGGATGCTGCTTACAGTTTATTTGTGTTGTTTGTGTTTATTTGACAGACTGAAGGAGGCATGGCAGTGATTCTCATGCTGCAGCGTCCTGGTTTCATCTGACCTCTGCTCTCCGTCAGCATCTCTGCATGTTTCAGAGCGAGTGTCGCTGTAGCAACTGAGCAGCATCATCTGATTTCCTGTGACAGCCCATGTGACCAGACTCAGCCAATCAGAGTGTCAGAGACTCTACAGCTGCAGATTATCAGTCTGAGTGATTAATCTGAGCAGTTTTGTATCTGTTTGTGACTCCCTGAACCTGCAGCATGTTTGATGTGAAATATTAACAGAAAAACCATGAGACTGGGGTGGATCAACGGGATCAGATGATAATGTGTAATAACTGTGGCATTTACATGATACTATATGTCCGAAAAACATGGTGTTAAAGGATTAGTTCACTTCAGAATTCAAATGTCCTGATAATTTACTCTCTTCCATGTCATCCAAGATGGTTATGTCTTTCTTGGGTTCAACCCCAGTGAAGTCAACTATATGGAGAAAAATCCTGGTATGTTTTCATCAAAAACCTTCATTTCTTTTCCACTGAAGAAAGAAAGACATGAACATCTTGGATGACATGGGGTGTGAGTAATTTATGAGGAAATTTTAATTGTGAAGTGAACGAATCCTTTAATGAGGACACAAACTCCAGCGCATAATGCTGAGCTGATCACAAGATTCATGATTGTAACTTCGACTCTGTGTGTTTAAATGAATCTCTCAGACGCTCTATTGTTCTCTGTTCAAATCCATCTTCAGATTGACTCTGATTTCTCTGGCTGCGTTGGCGTTCGTCCTCCATTACATGGAAGAGATGGTTCAGAAGAGTTTGACGTGTCTGGTTCAGCGAATGAACTGAACACATTTCACATGAGAATGAGAGCAGTAACAGCGAGACTCTGGTTTCATTCATCTTCAGTCGACACAGTACGATGAGTGTTGGAGACGCTGAGTACATTCCCATGAAATCCTGTCGTATGATGAGAATAACACGTGTGTCTATATGAACATGTGGATACTCTCTCCTCCCACAGTCGTGATGTCTGCATCCTTGTGTTCACAGACACTCAGAAAGGCAGACTGTAATATAATATTTGTGTGTGCGCTCTTGAGCTGAACGCCTCAGATCAGCTCCTACCGTTTGTTTGGGATCCTTCTGTGGTTTGATCAGTTCTCCATTTACATAGCGAACACCAAATGCACTGAGATCCCTTGCAGCGGGTTCCCTTTTTTGATTATTTCTGATCTGGGTTTGGTTGATTTCAAATGTATTATATGGGAAACACCCTTAAAGAGGAAGTATAACGCCCCTTTCACAAGATGTAATATCAGTCTCTGGTGTCTCCAGAATGTGTCTGTGAAGTTTCAGCTCAAAATCCCCCACAGATCATTTATTATAGCTTGTCAAATTTGGATGTGAGCAAAAACACGCTGTTTTTGTGTGTGTTCCTTTAAATGCAAATGAGCTCCACTTTCCAGAAGAGGGCGGAGCTTTAACAGCTCAACAACAACAAAGCTGGAGAATCTCACGCAGCCAAAATGAGGAAAGTGTTCATCCTTACATTGTTCAAACCGGAGTCGACACTGATGGAGAGACTCAGGAAGAAGTTACAACTTTTAGACGTTTCTGAATGGTTAGTGGATAAATTGATGTAGTTGCTGTGGAGTTGATTCAACTCATCCACTAGCATGTGCCGTCATATTCATCTTTTGTGTTGAATTTATCCTCGTTTGTGAAGCAGTCCGGCGTAAAATGACGGCATGACAACAACACTCTACTACTACAACTCTTCCTCTTCTCTAAAGCAGCACAACATGGCCCCGCCCCCTTTGTTGTGTGTTATTGTGGGCGGGGTTTATGTAAATTTTAGGGTTTGTGATGTCACTAATCCAGGAAGAAGCTCATTGTAGTCCCTACCAGCCGTTTGTTGTAGTCCTTAAAATTAAAAATAGCGATTTCTGCAAAAGAAAATATCTCCTTTGCATTGAACTTTGAGTGTCGTAACTTTTCAGATGTTGTTTATGATCAAACAGCAACATTACACACTAACTAAAGTTAAAGAAGTGAAAGTCTAATGAATTGGACGTGATATCGAGGGTGATTTTAACAGATCTACTTGCCAAAAGTCATTGTACACAAAACTGTATTAACCCCATTTATTTTCAAGAAGACTTGGACACCACTGACATCCACACTGCATAACATTCCTCTACTACTACAGTATTACATGATCATACAGTAGATGGTATTCCAGTGTCTCATCTGCAGTATATCCACTCGTGTGATCTGATCCCAGCGGGTTTTCATCCTGATGGAGGAGGAAGAGTAGGAGGAGGATGCTCTGAATCACCTTCACTCAATAGTGACCGATGACTTCATGACGTGGCCCATTTATGGACCAATCAGAAAAGGCGCCACTTCCCCTTTAAGAGCAGCTGCATTGCCTGGAGAATAGATGCGCGCGCGTCATGTATCAGTCTCTATACTGCTCACTGATGGATCATAAAGCGATGCGATGCGCTGGACTCGTCAACAAACCCCCGTCGATGGATCTGGATTAACAGCACTGGCATCAGATGCAGTGACGCATTTAACGGAGGTGAGAAAGAAAGCGTGTGATGATTCAGCGCGCCGGAGCCGCGCGTTCACAGGACGCGTTCGAAAACGCCAGAAAAACGCGTCCTGAATGAACGCCCTCCGCACTCATTCATCATGCGCTGCTTTACCTGCATTTACTAGTGTTTACTGTTCGTTTAAAGGCTTTAATGTGGAGTAACTGATGATTGAATCGTAATATGGATCACAGTCGCTGGTTCTGGTGGTCCAGTGTGTGTGTGTGTGTGTGTGTGTTATTGGTTCAGGCCTCGTGCACCGGCTTCATTCACAGGGATTCACAGCATCATGCATCACCCACCCAATAACAGAGAGCCTGAAATGATAAAATAATGCATAAACACTGCAGCACACACACACAGTTCACAAAAAAAAAAAAAAAAAAAATTGGTTGAATTGAATTATTGAAAGTATATGAATTATTACAAGTATAAGTAAACAATGTGGTTTCTCTATGTGTGAGAATTACACAGATATGTTGAGTGAATGAAATTGTGTCATTTCTGTAAATAAATTGTGTGTAAATCTTAATTTTGAGCAACAAAATCAATGTAAACAAAAAGCAGCATCTGAGGTCCCTCGTCATATTATTCCTAAAGTGCTTTCAAAGTTAAACAACAGTTAAATATCAAGTAAACATTTCTATTACTTGTTTTCTGTCAAACATGAGCGTGAATGTGTGCACAAGCTCCTCTTTCAGAAAATTCACAAAACCCTAACCTAAGAGTATTGAATATTTTCCATTCATATGTGTGTTTAGGCTCACTTTCTTGATTAGGAACACTTAGAAATAAGCAATAAAGTAGTTTAATGGATGAAATGCTCTTTTCCTCGGTTTGGTCAATAATAAGGCAGTTTAAATCATCTGGAGATGTTAAAGAGATAGTTCACCCACAGATGTAAGTTACTCACCCTCAATAAGACTTTCGTTCATCTTAAGAGCACAGATGATTATATTTGAATGAAATCTGAGAGATTTCTGTCCCTCCACTGACAGTCTGTTTACTTAATCGACTTTACTTAATGATGCTTTAAAACGCTCATGAAGAGACGGTCAAATAAACCAATATACACTCAAGTCTTCTGAAGAGATATTTAATTAAGGCTTTTATTCACATCTATAGATGGATCAGCGAACGTACATAGTGCACATCAAATATGGTAAATAGCAAATGCATGTATTAGTAGATTGTTCAGGTTAGCAGATAAGCTGACATGCAGTTGCAGATTTACTTACAGTCAGTAAGTGGACCATCAAAATAAAGTTTCTTTCAATTATTTGACTTTAATTAAATGTGAATATTTTGAATGAAAGTTCAAGAAGATAAAGACATTTTCCATGGCCTGTTTTGCTGTGTTGGTTGTGTTGCACTATATCCGTGTAATACGCGTGTCTTAATGTGAATGGCTCTTATTTTTAGACAGATGAGGCTCTGTGTGCGTCTGCAGTCAGTGTCATTCTCTGCTTTATGATTGAAAAACACTGTCCGCTGTGTGTCTGTGTCAACACAGTCATTCACTGTTTAACTGATTGTGTGTCTACTGTCTATATATAAATCACATAGTTGGAAACACACTCATTACAAACTCATAAACTCATTACAATAGTAGGGATATGTATTTATTTAGCATGAGAAATGTACAGATGTCATTCAAACATTGAGAGCAGATGCTATGGTTAATCTTGGGTAGTTGGCATTGGTGTAAAACACCATTTTTGAAGAAAAAATACATATATTTATGTAGTTTATGAAGTATGATGTTTCAGAAAATATGAGGGGTCACTAATTTGATCAGTTCTTTCACTGTTTTTTGAACATTTTTACTGAACTGTACCATAAAAATGTGTCCTATATGGTGTGACGGCAATAAAAATAATATGAAATGATGAAAAACATTATATTTTCCCTACGACTTGTTGGACATTTTCAATAAATACGAGGCAAACTTTACTGTCATCCTTTCAAAACTGCTGAAAATTATACCGATTTATGATGAGTGATGATTATATCTCCTCTACTGCAATACTCAACTGTTGTTTTAAGATATTTTGAGATGAAGACAAATCTGCGGTTCCTTATGTGTGTAACACCATATGTCATAATGTCACTCTAAATGACAGAAGTGGTGGTTATTGCATTAAAGAGAGAGTGAGGGGTATTACAATAAAGTACTTTAATTTCATGTTGAATGTGTCAAAGAAGAAAGAAAAGCGGTGACTCCTTAACAGATCTTTGAAACTTTAACACCCCAAAATCTTTCAAAATTTCATTTTGTTACATCATTAACAATGTTTTTAAAAATCACATTTTTTTAAAGTATATGGCTGCTCTTTTTTAAGGCATCATTTCAATTGTATTTACTTTGTGTCGTTCTCTAGGATCTTTTCCCTTCTGTGTGGATCTGATCATTTTCTCCCTATACTTCCATGTCCTCTCCCTCAATTCTTTCTCTCAAAAACGAGTAGTATCACATTTTATGCTTATTTGCATGACCCTTTATTACAGTACACATTTTCTGCAGAACATCAGAAAAAAATTTATTCAATATAATTATTGCATTTAAGAAGAAAAAAAAAGAATAAAAAGGAGTTGAACAATCTTATTTAATTATTTAAAATGCTTCTTAAAGAGACCTTGTCCTCTGGTGTGACCTCTTTTTCCTCCTTTACTGTCACACCGGCGGACATTATCTGTCACACCATAGGATGTTTCAGCCCTTTGAGTCAATTAATGACCTTGCTATTCATAGCTAACCTGTCATTAACATTTGCACATTTTTTAATTAAAAATCTATGTTAAACTCCATAATCACGGATAATTTTCCATGATTATGGAGTTTAACATAGATTTTTAAATATAATTTAGGGGTGTCACACCAATGGACAACACAACGTAACGCTTTTATAGTGCTTCCTGAAAAGTTGAGCAGTTCTGAGACTAACCATGTGCACATGTCATGGGCTTCACAGGGGCTTCAGTAACATGACCTTCAAATAATTAAATTTGTCCGTGGAATTGCCTGATTTAATATCAGGATGTGTCACACCGGAGTACATCATTTTCAGTGACAAAATGTATCAAGATCGTACACTTTTATCGAACCATGCTTGAGACAGTCACACCATAGGACAATTTTGAGATTTGAATCAAAAATTTAAAAAAAAAAATGTAATAACAAAGCAGTTTACAGAAATGTTACTGTATTTTAAATGATGACAAGACTGTCATGTGTGACAGTGAAAATGCTGTGTCACGTCAACCACCCAGCTTCAGTCTGCTGACATCTCATGTTCTTTTTCTGGTGTTTCCTTATGTTGTAACATTTACTCAATGTAGTGTAAGAGGTGTGTGGTAATGTCTGGATATTGATGCCATTGCAGTACGGTGGGTTTGGCATGATGTTGTTGTTGTCGTTGTTTTAAATATTGCATAAAAGTATATTTCAGCATCGAAGATGATAGAATATGTGTTTTGTGTATGTGTGCAGTAATACAGTCCTGCATTGGCAGTCATACAGTTCAGATATAATAGATCTTATGTTTATATGATCATGGTCATATTAAGGGTTCATTCACAATGGATGTTCATTTTTATCAAGCATTTTAAAAGTGTCATTATACTAGTGTACCTATATTAACTGATGCTATGACAATCCATGACAACAGTGCTACTACTTGCAAAAATGTAATGAAAAATGATTCTCTTGCTGTTGTAAATTATGATCTAAACACAAATGTAACAATAAATGGGCTCGCATGGAAAATTCCCCTCATAGTAAAGATGGTCATGTGTTTGTGATGGCTTTTCTCTAATGATGGCTAAGGGTGCGATGGCTGTGGCCCTGTTCCACCTGGTATTAAAGTTTAGGAGGCCTCCTATAACTGGTTTACCAAAAACGCTTTAATTTACTCATAATATGCATTGCACATCACCACATTTTTCAGTGATTCTCAAACGACTTGTCTGATGCTTCAGTCTCTCTAAATCCCTCCTTTTCACGACTTACAACTTCAGAGGCTTCTGGAGCTCAGGGATTGTACCACTGTAAAGACAGTAACAATGGAGTCAATTTTATCATATCAATCCAACCGCAAGTCCAATGAAGAAACATTGGAAGAGCTAGTTATTCAACCCAAACCTCAAGACGCTTGACGTATATTATGAGATGTTGCAACTGTAATTCCTCACCATCAGCATTAACAAGTGTGTGTCCATCAACAAACCCATGTGTATATTTGTAATTTATTGCGGTGCACATGTGAGAACTGTATCATTAACTGTATCAATAACAGCGCCAATGTTAACCGAGCACTAACATGAATGATTGATGTAACATTAAAGCTTGTAAAACAAATCTTGCTCCATCCTTTATCATTACTCAAGAGTTGTAAGAACGACAGACTTACATTAATTGTAATTAATTTTACTTAAAGGCTGTGATTCTGAGGAGCAGGTCGGTCCAAATAAAGTGGCTAAATAAATCCTATCTATAATGGCATTTTGTAAATCCCATTTAGACCTCACAGATTTGAGAAGCAATCATGAAAATGTTGCTCTGCTGTTGTAACGCTGTGGTAATTTTAACCACTGACTCTTCACATCCTCATCCAAAAGTGTTTACAAAGAGAATTAGCTTTTTCAGAGCAGAAAACAGCATCTTCTCTACATGTACACAAAACCAGCTACAACGTTTGAGGGTCGAAGTAGATGTTGTTCGCGGGCAGCCAATGAACACCATAGGCATAAGCCCAAAGTATACTTCGGCCGTCCATGTCCACGCACTGTCCGCATGACATGATTTTCTTCATCAGGAGGGTCCGCGGATCGTCCACGCAGTTTAAAATATTGGACAGTCCGTGTACAATCGCGCATGAGCGAGTGACTTGAGTGCTTGAAAACAAAGTCCGTTATATACTGTGCATCTTTCCACATTAACAACCAAAGAAATATACTTTGAAAGGCTTGCGCGCTCGAGACGGAGCGGAACAGGGAAAATGAAGTATACCCGGGCCTTGAGAGGCCATGCCAGTTTGAATGACTTTAACTTCACACTTTCTGATTTGCTGACCTGTCTCTCTCTTTTTCTCTCTGTCTGTGTCTCAGCGGTTTGCCGTGGCATTGGCATGGCCTAGTAATGAACGGCGACGGGGCTCCCATCAGCCCGGAGCACTCCTCCTGCACGCTGCCCGATTGGAAGGAGTTCTGTGAGCTGCACGCACGAGCTTCCGCAGCCGATTTTGCCTACAAATTCCGGCGATTCATTAGCGAGAACCCATGCTACGACTCGCCCGGTGCTGACGCCAACTTTTCACAACACTTTGCGCAGCATTTCTTGACCTGCTTCTCTGCCGCCCTCGACCAGGTTCAAGGTCTTGGCTCTCCGGGCGACACCTCCGCTCCTAAGTACAGCATCGTGCCCTTTGTGGGAATACAGAGTTGCACGTTGCCCTTCAGCCACGACCTCTACCATCGGCGCAAAGACGTGGGGGCCTCGAGCGAATCTCTGGATAGCATGGACAGCGGAGGGGGTGGAGCCAGCGGACAGGAACAGCAAACGCCCACCCGCAAGATGGCAACCGTGAGCCAGTCCAGAAGTTCGGAAGACGTGTCGCTGGGGCGTCGCAAGGCACGCTTCAAAAAGGGCTTTTCCCTGCGCAACATGAGTCTGAGCGTGGTGGACGGGGTGAAGGAGATCTGGCACCGCAGGGCCTCTCCAGAACCGGACCCCTCGGGGAGCTCCAGGAGGACCAACGGAGCCGAGTCCATAGGGTCCGAACACTGGAGCCAGAAGCTACGGCTACCGCGGGCCTCTCAGGGGCACAAGGCAGAACTGTTGGAGATCCAGAGGGAGGGTGCACTCAGATACATGGTGGCCGATGACACTAACTGTATGGGGGCGGCACAGTGGCAGAAATGCAGGTTACTGCTGAGGAAGACGGCCGGCACGTACATGGACACTGGAGAGAAGTTTCAGCTTGAGTTCTACGTTCCACCAAAGGTAGACGAGTGCTCTGATAAAGCTCTGATGTGTGTGTGTGTGTGTGTGTGTGTGTGTGTGTGTGTGTGAGTGACATTAGTATGCAAGTATGTGTGACATAAGTATGTGGATAAGAGGAAGAAAAACCAGATCATTCTTATATAGCTTAGGTCTTAATCTATTATTTGCATGGGCAAAGTGGGCATTTTTTTTTTGTCAGATATTGTTACTTTTTGAGTTTTTTGGTTGCATCACATATGCAACCAAATTTCACGAGAAGTGACTAAAAAATGTCTTTTATTAGCCAATGGCTAGTAAATCGTATGATTTTAGGTGCCTGTAATAAAGTTAGAGGCAAAAAATATTTTTTCTGTGGGCATTATTTCAAAATGCCCGTCGTGGTGAGTGTCCTAGTAAACATAGTTGGTTATGTCTTAAAGGATTAGTTCACTTTAAAATGAAAATTACCCCAAGCTTTACTCACCATCAAGCCATATGACTTTCTTGTTTCTGATGAACACAATCGGAGTTATATTAATAAATATCCTGACGCATCCAAACTATATAATGGCAGTGAGCCAAACCAATGAGTATGAGCTGAAGAAAGTGCATCCATCCACATCCACCCATCCATTTGTGTAAGAAAAATATCCATATTTAATATGTTAAAAAGTAAAATATCTAGCTTCCGCCAGACCGCCTTCCGTATTCAACTTACGAAGAAAGTGTAAAATGGCGTCGTGTCAGTAAAGCTTTCTCTAAAGATAAAAAGGGAAGGTGTAGGATGTAGCGTGAGCTTTTTGAACTGTGAGAGTTTTACACTTTCTTCGTAAGTTGAAGTTGAATCTCTTAAAGTGACAGCAGCCTAATATTCCTGCTGCTGTCTGTGTTTTTAAGGTTAATCAAACAACAGACTCACTGCAAAAATCACTCAATGCTGTTGACTGAATAACTTTTGTAACTTTAATAAGGATTCATTTATATTTAATTTATACAGTGAAGACAATGCATTGCTATTTCACATTTGATTATTCAATTTCTGTATCTACATCTAACACAGTGAGATCTCCCTGAAAAACCTGAAAAGCCCTGTATTTAATTGGCATCTTTTATATTGTGTTTGTAGTTTGATTATTTGACCTTATTCTATTATAGACTGTTTACAAAACTTGACTTTAATAGTGTTTGTAATGTATATTTTATATTATATTTATGTAGAATTTTTTCATCTGCATTGATCTTGCATTCCATTAAAAAAGTCTTGCGAGTAAAAGAATTACTAGCCAATGGCGACTCAAGCTTCAGTGAGTCCGTAATGGTTAATCTCCCTCCACATTCAAACCCCGGCCTTCTATACCTAAAGTTAGAGTTTGGGGATGCGGTAGGGTTAGGTTTGGGTAGTGAGTCAAGAGTGTCATTCGCTTTGGGTATACTGGCCATCGAAGTGTTTGTGACAAGGCTCAGATTCAGACAATGACAGTACAGGCGTATATTAGACTTCAAGAAACAGAAATTTAGATGAGAATGGTTGAGATAACAGGTAAATAAAGAACTGGTGGGCAGTGGCATAGTAAAAGTAACATGCTATTAAGTTAACAGAATAATAAATACAAGCAAAAGCGTAAGACCTAATGGTAAATACTAAAAGTAGTGTCTAAATGTATGAAGTGTAGATGAAGAACTGCTGGCTGGTAAGTTGTCTGGCTTGAAGCTGATCGTCAGTCTGGTTGTCTGCTGCAGCATAGCGTCTGCCAGACGGCAGTGTCACAAACAGGTGTTCAGCAGGGTGAGCGCAGTCCTTAATGAAGCAAACTGCGAGCCTTACTCGAGCAGCGTGTTTGGTAAATGTCCTGTAAGGCCAGGAGTTCATTTCCAGTGATGAGCTCAGCATTTCCTGAAAGGCTTTACAGATGGAAGAAGAGCTGAAGAAAAGATACTGTGATGCAGTGCTTCTCATTGTTCTCATTCTCAAATCTTGTTCACTTTTCACATTCCAATATACTGTGTTAAAGATAGATGTGAGAACCAATGAGGTTTGTGTGTGCAGTTTCTTCTTCTCCTTTATGAATTCCTGTCTCTGAAGTTCTCTAAAATGCATGAGGCCGATTCGAATGTGGGAGCGCATGATTTTGAGTGATTACAACTTAGATTACGTTTTGTTTGTTTTTTCATATAAAGCAATTAAAATGAATTCAGAAGGCTTGGAATGATGCACATCAAACATTGATGAAAACACCAAATGTGTTTGCAGAGATATGAGAATGAGTAACTGTCAGGATTTTTATTTCATTATAATAAACTTACATTTATAAAACAAACGTATTCATTCAGTTAGTAAGTCCAAAAAACCTTTGATTTTGGGAAGCTGATGTTTGAGCAATTTTAGCATCACCTAATAAATGTGAGAAGCACTGCTTTAGGGATTGGTTGGTTTTAGGGTATTCTCATGTAGACAGAGCTTTAACTAAACCGTCCACTTTACCAGGAAAAGACTGTCCGATAGACTGTTCTTATGTGTTGTTCAGGTGTGGGATTATCTGACATGGATTACCACAGTCGTAGATTGCTGTGAAAAGAATTAACAAACTTTGAAAGATATTAAAACAAACACAAAGATGAACTTAAAATGTAGAGAACAGTTTTTCTCTAAAAGAGCTGATGGCGAACCCTCGTACTGCCAGAAGCAGAGTAATGTTAGCAAAAGTGCTTTTCCAGTTTTGATGCAGTATGCATGAGGCGGCGAGCAGACCATCTGAGATGGTGATATTCATCAGGTAACTGTTCGTTACTTGAAGACTGAGGCACTTGATTATTCTTGGCATGAGGACAGTTGTAATGATTTATTAATAGTTGAGTTTATTCTTCTCACACTGAGTTAATCCAGCTTGCTATCACACACAAGATGGCTTCATGAATGAACAGATGAACCACACATATGTTAGTAGCACTGTTTTCTGCATTAAAATGAGTCAGACACTTCCTTGATCTGGCCTCTTAAAATCCCATTCCACATCTTGGTTTTGGTTCAGAGTAGATTTTGAGATGCTGGTCTCAGAGCAATTTTTGTCCCTCAAGACAGCACTAATGACTTCCTCTTCCTGAACAAACTGAAGACAGGGTAAAAATAGAGGGTGAGCAAGTATCCTCTCTAACTACAATGTAAACAGACGGATGGGGTCTGTGTTTGAGCTGAGCCAAGCTGCTGTCTGCCTTCATGAATGCTCACAATGCTCAGAAACAAATCAAGCATATAATGACTGTCAGTGAGATCGCCTCAATTTTGGTGATGTGTGTGTTCTCAGAGAATACAGATCATGCTCCGCTCCAGTCACCAGTTTCACCAGTTCAGTCAGTGTTTACAAAACAACATCCTTTTTCTGGCAGTTGGGCAGAAACCCTTGAAGTTTTAGATGTGATGGTTGGTTGGTTGGTTGGTTGTAACCGTAAGCATGTCCCGGGCCCGTGAGAGAGTTTCGGGCCAGTTGACAGACCTGCTGCGTTTTGTTCATCATGTACATGTGCTGGTCATATGATTAGAATATCATCAAAAAGTTGATTTATTTCACTAATTCCATTCAAAAAGTGAAACTTGTATATTATATTCATTCATTACACACAGACTGATATATTTCAAATGTTTATTTCTTTTAATTTTGATGATTATAACTGACAACTAAGGAAAATCCCAAATTCAGTATCTCAGAAAATAAGAATATTACTTCAGACCAATAAAAAGAAAGGATTTTTAGAAATCTTGGACAACTGAAAAGTATGAACATGAAAAGTATGAGCATGTACAGCACTCAATGCTTAGTTGGGGCTCCTTTTGGAGCAATGACAAAAAAGTACATACTTTTGAGTGGGTAGCAGAATAGTATGCACGTTTTGGGACACATTACCACGTAATAAAATTGCGTCTTAATTTAACAGACCTATTTGTCGTATATTAGCCTACGTTTGTCCTTACATCTGCTGTCAATCATCCAGACAATCAACATTCCTACATTACATTTAGCCATTTTATTTATCCCCACCGTGCTCTACATTGCTCATTACATTTGTTTTACAAATGCTTACCAGTGTATTGACGAGACAGGAAAGAGCACGTCGGTGCTGATCTGCGGCTCACAACTGTAATGTGCGGAGAGCGGTGCTGATGTTTTTGCACAATTCTGTATGTATGCAATAGCCGACATGGCAAACTTTCAAACATTTGCATTTTGCCTATCCGTTTTTATATTAAACTGTGATAAGTTCACCATGCTTAAAATTAATTTATACTATCCAACAATATTATATTAAATATTTTGTTAATAATTATTGTTGTTTGTTTGTTATTGTTAATATCTGAGAAAGAACTGATAAAGTTTCACTGTTGGCGCTACAGGGGTCAAGAACTGCGTTGTTATATTGTTTTATAATGTTTCCTGGGGTGCACTTATAATATCAGTATGCTTTTTACATCAAAAGTTGTTTATAATTTAGAAATAAAAGGGAATTTTGATACCCTGATTTTAGCCCTCTGGTTTGAAGGCTGTATTAAGGGGCGTGTCTGATGTGAGACTTCAGTGGAAACGCCCACTGCTGTGACTGGCTAACATCTTTCCATTTGAAATCACGCTCTCTTTTACTGCGTTTTTACTATTACAGCTCTCAACTGACAGCTTGATTGACCTCTTATATGTCAAAAGCTCAAGGAAAATTTTATTTATCAGTTCATCACCCCATTCATATTTCACCAAAAAATGTAGATTCTGTCATTATTTACTCACTCTCAAGTTGTTCCAAACCTGTATACATTTCTTTGTTTTCCTGAACACAAAAGAAGATATCTCTCCACCCCATTTACTGCCATAGAATTTTTCCCCTACTGCTTGGTTACAAATATTCTTCTTTTGTATACAGGTTTGGAACAACTTGAGAGTGAGTAAATTATGACAGAATCTTCATTTTTGGGTGAACTATCTCTTTAAGCTTAATTATGTATACATGCATATTATAGATACATATTGTACAGCTGAAAATAAAGACAGGAGACTTGCATGACACTAAATTGTTTATCGGTGGTTTTGTAGAGAGGAAACCCTACATCATATTGCCAAATTAATGCCACAGTCCCCATCCTGAGGCTGTATTTTGATGGGGAGTCTGACCTCCGCCCTGATCTGTGCCTCAGCAGGGCATCCATACTGCACCTAATAAATGCAATCCCTATGAGGTTCAACAGGGATGGTCGAAAGAAATAGAGGTGCTATTGTTCATCTACTGGCTGGCCCATGCTGCATCCTACAGGGTGGTTGCTTCAGCCTTCAACATTCCTCGAACCACAGTCCACAGGCTCGTGCACAAGGTCAGTGAGGCTGTCTTTGGCCTCCTAAGAAAAGTAGTTTGGCTTCCTCAAGGTGAAGAGCTAGAGGAGGTGGGTGCAGGATTTGCCAGGCTGGCAGGCCCTCCTGTTTTCAGTGTGGCAGTTGGAGCCATTGATGGGTGCCACATACGTATAAAGCCCCCATCGGTCGACGCTGCCTGTTACTTCAACAGGAAACTGTTCTTTTCAGTACAGTTCCAGGCAAGGAAAATTCTTGGATATCTGCGTAGGCTTCGCTGGTTCTGTGCACGACGCAAGGGTCCTGAAACACAGTGCAATCTATTGCAAACAACTGTACCCACCTGAGGGTCGGTGCATCCTAGGAGATGGGGGGTATCCCTGCCTGACTTCACCCATATGCATCATGAGCCCCTATCGAGAGCCTGTTGCTACCCCTGTTGAAGCTCACTACAACAGGCATCACTCCAAGGCCAGGTGTGTTGTTGAGCGGGCTTTTGGCATGCTAAAAGCACGCTGGAGGTCAATTTTTTCAAAGCTCTGGAGGTGAACCCCAACTTTGTACCCACTGTTGTGACATGCTGTGTCATCCTTCACAACATGTGCTTTGCCAATGGTGACATAATTGAAGATGATGACGAAGATGATTGAAGATAATGCAGAACCCCAAGACGTAATGTCTGATATATATATATATATATATATATATATAAATAAACTGTTAAGCACACCACATAAAACCGCAAATATTTAGCTGTTAAATTGTTTATTTTCAGACAGATTAACTTAAATGCTGAGATACTTCTTTAAAGTACTTTGTTGTGTGCTTTATCAGCATCAGCACTACTTCATAGCAAAAACAAGGTGAAAAAGTCAATAAATAATAAAAAAACAATACATAATGTATAAAACCATAAAAAAAAAAAAACATAAAATCATAATAAATCAATCATTTTTGGAAAGTGTTTTGGCAAGGACTTCCATTAAACTGAGGAACCTCTCCTCTCTTGCTGCAACTTCTCTCCTCATCTCTGCATCCCTCCGTCTCATTTCTTCATCCCTCATCTCCTCTCTCCTCAGCATTCTTACCCTGAACTTGTCCTCTCTCCTCCTGGCTTCTTCCTCTCTCTGTTTTGTCTCTTCATATCGTCTTGTCTCTCTCTCTCTTCCAACTCTCTTGTTCTTCTTTCCTCTCTCTTTGCCTCTCTTTCTTCCATCTCCTTGAGGTATGTCAAAAGGTCCCCTTCGCTTCTTCTCTTCCTGTTTGTTGGTGCCAAATTAGATGGGCCAGCAACAGAGGATGAGGAACTATTGACAATATCCTTGCTGCCAGTCTGGATGAGCAGTGGTGGGGTGATGGACGGCTTACACCCTAATGCAGCATCCATCACCCCATACCACTTCCAGGAGGCTGCTGTAGATTCCCCACCCTCTGTGCTGACCCCTGTCTGTGGACACTTAAGGTCCTGTAACAATCAAGTAACAAGCAAACTAAATAAATGAATAGCATGAAAATAAAGTCGTTCACAATCACAAATACAAGTAAACAAGCAAACAAACAAAAAAAAACTTACTTTGTACTTCTGCTTAAGGTTCTCCCATTTCTTTTTTACCCATGCAGCAGACACTTTTCCCTGCAGATTGCTCTGCTCTATAAAAGTTCTTAAGGACAGACAAAAGAGATAAATTAGGGCTGCACAATATAGAAAAAAAACGGACATTGCGATGATTTTTTTTTTTTAATGGGGAAAAAATGATTTTTTTTTTACCAGATGACTTGAATGGCTATAATTATTCTACAATGATTGGTTTGATTTTCCCCAGGTTTTTGTTTTACCAGGTTATAGCCATACCATGTAGGCTCATTTAACATGTTAAATATCGTTAACGTTAGCCTGATACGATTTATTTAACATAATTTCACTGACACAACATATAACACTTGCAATGAGAAGCAATGCTAGTTTCTCTGCTACATTTGAGTTTAATGTATACTTTCTTTGCCATGCGCAAACAAACAAACTCACTGACGCGGAAAGTTTTATTTATTTAATTACATCACAGCCTTCGCGATTTGACCATTGCATTAAGCAATGTTGATTCTAATTATATATCCTGCCTATCCTAACCATAGATCCACATAAAATGCAACATATCAATCTAAGGTCATTACTCACTCGAATCCATTTATAGCAGCGTTTCTCTTGCCCGTGAAAACGGCATCATTGGTAGTTCGCCAAGTAATTAGATGTTCAGTGTGTTCATCTGACCCTACAAAATATAAGACGTATTTTAATTAGGCCTAATATTAGCACAACAGTGACAAATGACAATAAATTAGGCTATTTGCTTTATAAATGTATGCACTTTTACATTTAAACGCTGATGATGACACATTCACATTGTTAACACGTTCGTCCGTCATGTTTGTTCACCTTATGGATCTTAAACTCCTCCCCCAAACGCAAGAGATTATGGGCAACATGAGCCGATAAAGTGTGCACGGATCAACACTTCGAAAATCTACCGGAAATAGTACATCATCCGGGGAATTTTGGCATAAACTTTTCAACATACTATGCTTTGGGACACACTTTTTGTAATCTCACATACTATTTAGGATGGATAGTATGGACATTGGGACGCATCAATTGATCCACACCACGAAAATCTGCAGGAAATAGTAGACCATCCGGGGACTTTTGGCATACTCTTTTCAACATACTACGCTTTGGGACACACTTATTTTAATCTCACATACTATTTAGGATGGATAGTATGGACATTGGAACGCAGGGCTGGTATACGGCTGCGTTGACCTTGGACCTCAGAAAACACAGTGGACCAACACCAGCAGATGACATGACAGCCCAAACCATCACTGACTGTGGAAACTTTACACTGGACCTCAAGCAACGTGGATTGTGTGCCTCTCCTCTCTTCCTCCAGACTCTGGGACCCTGATTTCCAAAGGAAATGCAAAATTTACTTTCATCAGAGAACATAACTTTGGACCACTCAGCAGCAGTCCAGTCCTTTTTGTCTTTAGACGCTTCTGACGCTGTCTGTTGTTCAAGAGTGGCTTGACACAAGGAATGCGACAGCTGAAACCCATGTCTTGCATACGTCTGTGCGTGGTGGTTCTTGAAGCACTGACTCCAGCTGTAGTCCACTCTTTGTGAATCTCCCCCACATTTTTGAATGGGTTTTGTTTCACAATCCTCTCCAGGGTGCAGTTATTCCTATTGCTTGTACACTTTTTTTCTACCACATCTTTTCCTTCCCTTCGCCTCTCTATTAATGTGCTTGGACACAGAGCTCTGTGAACAGCCAGCCTCTTTTGCAATGACCTTTTGTGTCTTGCCCTGCTTGTGCAAGGTGTCAATGGTTGTCTTTTGGACAACTGTCAAGTCAGCAGTCTTCCCCATGATGGTGTAGCCTACAGAACTAGACTGAGAGACCATTTAAAGGCCTTTGCAGGTGTTTTGAGTTAATTAGCTGATTAGAGTGTGGCACCAGGTGTCTTCAATATTGAACCTTTTCACAATATTTGAATTTTATGAGATACTGAATTTGGGATTTTCCTTAGTTGTCAGTTATAATTATCAAAATTAAAAGAAATAAACATTTGAAATTTATCAGTCTGTGTGTAATGAATGAATATAATATACAAGTTTCACTTTTTGAATGGAATTAGTGAAATAAATCAACTTTTTGATGATATTCTAATTATATGACCAGCACATGTATATGTGTTTTGGATATTGTTGTGGAATTGTACAGATATAAATATATTACCATGGAAAAGTTATGTACCTGGCTAACATAGATGAGTTCCTAACTAGAAGTGCTGCGATCAGATTTCAGTGACAGCAGTAGTCTCGTAGTCGTGTCACGTCTGGTGTGTCCGTCCACATCAGACACGGCTCGACTACGAGACGCAACGAAATCAATCAAAAGCCACAGCCAATCAAGTGAGCATGTGGGCGGAGTCTCTCTGGAATCAAATGGATAAGTACATAAATTCATAAATATTACATCCTATTAACGTTATTGAAAATACACACTAAGTGATTGAAAAAATCTTTATCATAGAATACACTTGTTTGTTCCTGTTTCCTTTAATTTATTTTCAACATCTGAGTTGAATTATCCATTCTCACTTTCAGTACGGCTGTAAAGGTCAAGCAAAATGATATTCAAACTGGTTGGTTAGGATAAAAACTCTGATTAATGTGGAAAAAATGCCTTTGATCACATTGCGTCTGTTTAGGATACGGTGTTAGTCTTGGTGCATCAGCTTCACTTCACTTTTCCTTTTTTTCATTTATTCAGCAAAAGTGTGAAAAAAACATTGAGTTTTTTTTTGTAAATGTAACATTTAGTGAAAAATAGAAACTTGTTCCTTACATACAAAAAGATGTTGTTAAAATGGGCATATATCATATTTGTGGCAGGGCCAGTGAAAATATTGGCAGTGTATGTGTGTGTTGGAATGGCATTGATTGTGTTGATTTATGCTTGTAGTCATCTAAACCCAAAGTGAGCGTCCCTCTGTCTGCTATTGTGGAGGTGAGGACCACCATGCCTCTAGAGATGCCCGACAAAGACAACACGTTTGTGCTCAAGGTACCATCACCCGTATCTTATTCTAGATAGTCCATCATCTCATACTCTCATTTACATATCATATATATAAAACTGATCTCTGGTAGAGGCAAGAATGGTGCCTACTGGATCTAGATCACACTGTGGTGTTGTCTTGTGGGTTGCAGGTAGAAAATGGTGCTGAGTACATTTTGGAAACCATCGACTCGTTGCAGAAGAACTCGTGGGTCGCAGACATCCAGGACTGTATAGACCCTGGGTAAACAGCCATCCTCTGCTGAGACTGTCCTGACACACCTTCAGTGCTAAAATGGATGTCTTTATTTTGGGCTTGCCTCTTACTTTCTCACTCTAAGAAATTCTGTATTTAAAGGGAATATATTTCCAGAGTTCATCCGAATCACAAGACACAATCACAAGCTAAAACAAGACACACACTGACTGATCGTGACAACGAGCTGACAGCACAACTACAGCCACACAGCCAATGATATCTCACCAGAGGATGCTTAAACAACTCCAACAACATTTTCAGCATGTTCATTCATTATAAACTTGTTTGGCTTTATTTCTTTTATATGGTACATGTTCAAATGATGTTGAAGTTTGTTTGAATTTTCTTTATCAAGTTGTTATTTAAGGATTAGTTCACTTTAAAATGAAAATTAGCTCAAGTTTACTCACCCTCAAGTCACCTAGGTGTATATGACTTTCTTCTTTCTGATGAACTGAGTATATTAAAAACTATCCTGATGCGTCCAAGCTTTATAATGGCAGTAAACGGAGACAACGAGTTTGAAGCTCAAGAAAGTGCATCCATCCATCATAAACATACTCCACACAGCTCTGGGGGGTTAGTAAAGGCCTTAAGAAAAATAAAGAAAAATATCCATATAACACTGACGCACAATTACGCTTTTTTGTAAGTGGAATAACAAAGGCTTAGGAAGTAGAGTAAGCATTTTGAACTGCAAGAGGCGTTACACTTTCTTCATAAGTTGAATATGGCAGGCTGTCTGGTGGAAGCTAGAAATTTTACTTCTAAACTTATTAAATATGGATATTTTTCTTACACAAACGCATCACTTTGCTTCAGAAGGCCTTTATTAACCCCTCAGAGCCGTGTGGAGTATATTTATGATTGATTTCTTCAGCTTCATACTCGTTTTTTCCCATTTATAATGGCAGTGCCATTATAAAGCTTGGATGCATCAGGATATTAATAAATCTCAGATTGTGTTCATCAGAAAGAAGAAAGTCGTATACACCTAGGATGGCTTAAGGGTGAGTAAAACTTGGGGTAATTTTCATTGTAAAGTGAACTAAATCTTTAACTGTCCCATTGAAAGAGCTCTTCTCATAACCCCTGCTATTGAACAAACAGCACAAACTAGCCTGGACCAGCAGGAATTTGTGCTTGTTTATGCTGGATTTTTCAGTAGGGAACTCATTCAAACGGCATTTGAAGTCTAATTTAAATACAATAATAAGTAACAATAGGTTCTGCGCTTGAAATACATCATAAACTCTTTATTCCAGGACATCAGATAAATGTTTTAAGAGATGAAACACTCTGAAGAAGATTTAGTGGAAAGTGCCTCTTGTTGAAGACTCTCTGTGTGTTTCAGGGACAGCGGCGATGACATTGAGCTGGCGTCGTGTGCTCTCGTCCAGCCACCCAAAGACTTCACGCTGGTGTCCTCCTGCAGCTGCGAGCTGCTATGTGACGGTATGCCATGATGCCACGTCTGCTCAGCCTGAATCTATAATACAGCTCAGAGGTGTTCTGTCATC
Organism: Chanodichthys erythropterus; assembly: GCF_024489055.1. Taxonomy (NCBI): domain Eukaryota; kingdom Metazoa; phylum Chordata; class Actinopteri; order Cypriniformes; family Xenocyprididae; genus Chanodichthys; species Chanodichthys erythropterus. The sequence goes on from NC_090237.1 coordinate 40,649,547, forward strand.
AGGCCTGACAGAAGCTGTTACACTGACTCCATCTGTCTGATGAGTTCGCTCTGTTTCTCTTGTGTGCTCTTAAGCTCAGAGGGAGTTGTGTTCATGTTCTGGATGTGTTGTTCAGGTTCTCATCGGGGCTCTGAGCGGTTGTGCTCTGTTGCTGTGGATCAGTTGACTGCTGCTTACTGCCAGGAGCTGCCCATCACCCAGCACCCCTCACATGTGCCGCTAGAGCGATTCCTGCAGTCCCCAGAGGCCCAGAACACAGACACACCGGCATCAGGTACAGTGCCAACCAGTTGAGTCCACTGAACAGAGATTTGATTCAGTGATTCACTTTCACTTGTTAAGACTCATTCGGATGATGTTTCTCAAAGGATTCTTTAAAAGAAATACAGACTTCACACTGTTTACTGTAGCAAAAGTAACTCCAAACACAGGACCTACTAGTTAGAGAGCAGTACACACAGTCTGTGAGCGGCTAGAGTGGAGAAATATCATCAGTAACCTCATGCAAATATCACTACATGAAAATATAGCTTTTTTGGAATATCTGAATTAGTGGTTTGATAACTAGTGGTTCCTGCTTTAAAGGTGCAGTATGTGATTTATCAGAATCATTGTTGAAGACTGTTATTTAAAATCAACCCAAGCAAACACGCCCATCCCTTCATTGCTCCGCCCCCAAAATGCACAAACACGTTATGCAAGAGTGTCTAGCAGAAGTGCTCCCTACTGCTGATTGGCTCTCTCTTTCCTCCCTCATCATGAGTGGACACGCCCCCTACTGCTGATTGGTTCACTCTCTCCTCCCTCATCATGAGTGAACACGCCCCTACTGCTGATTGGTTCACTCTCTCCTCCCTCATCATGAGTGGACACGCCCCTACTGCTGATTGGTTCACTCTCTCCTCCCTCATCATGAGTGGACACGCCCCTACTGCTGATTGGTTCACTCTGTCCTCCCTCATCATGAGTGGACACGCCCCTACTGCTGATTGGTTCACTCTGTCCTCCCTCATCATGAGTGGACATGCCCCTACTGCTGATTGGTTCACTCTATCCTCCCCCATCATGAGTGGACACGCCCCTACTGCTGATTGGTTCACTCTCTCCTCCCTCATCATGAGTGGACACGCCCCTACTGCTGATTGGTTCACTCTCTCCTCCCTCATCATGAGTGGACATGCCCCCTACTGCTGATTGGTTCACTCTATCCTCCCCCATCATGAGTGGACACGCCCCTACTGCTGATTGGTTCACTCTCTCCTCCCTCATCATGAGTGGACACGCCCCTACTGCTGATTGGTTCACTCTGTCCTCCCTCATCATGAGTGGACACGCCCCTACTTCTGATTGGTTCACTCTCTCCTCCCTCATCATGAGTGGACACGCCCCTACTGCTGATTGGTTCACTCTATCCTCCCTCATCATGAGTGGACACGCCCCTACTGCTGATTGGTTCACTCTGTCCTCCCTCATCATGAGTGAACACGCCCCTACTGCTGATTGGTTCACTCCTCCCTCATCATGAGTGGACACGCCCCTACTGCTGATTGGTTCACTCTATCCTCCCTCATCATGAGTGGACACGCCCCTACTGCTGATTGGTTCACTCTCTCTCCTCCCTCATCATGAGTGGACACGCCCCTACTGCTGATTGGTTCACTCTGTCCTCCCTCATCATGAGTGGACACGCCCCTACTGCTGATTGGTTCACTCTCTCCTCCCTCATCATGAGTGGACACGCCCCTACTGCTGATTGGCTCACTCTCTCCTCCCCATCATGAGTGGACATGCCCCCTACTGCTGATTGGTTCACTCTATCCTCCCCCATCATGAGTGGACACGCCCCTACTGCTGATTGGTTCACTCTCTCCTCCCTCATCATGAGTGGACACGCCCCTACTGCTGATTGGTTCACTCTATCCTCCCTCATCATGAGTGGACACGCCCCTACTGCTGATTGGTTCACTCTATCCTCCCTCATCATGAGTGGACACGCCCCTACTGCTGATTGGTTCACTCTCTCTCCTCCCTCATCATGAGTGGACACGCCCCTACTGCTGATTGGTTCACTCTGTCCTCCCTCATCATGAGTGGACACGCCCCTACTGCTGATTGGTTCACTCTATCCTCCCCCGTCATGAATAGACACGCCCCTACTGCTGATTGGTTCACTCTCTCCTCCATCATCGTGAATAGACACGCCCCTACTGCTGATTGGTTCACTCTCTCCTCCATCATCGTGAATAGACACGCCCCTACTGCTGATTGGTTCACTCTCTCCTCCCCCATCATAAGTGGACACGCCCCCTACTGCTGATTGGTTCACTCTATCCTCCCCCATCATGAGTGGACACGCCCCTACTGCTGATTGGTTCACTCTATCCTCCCCCATCATGAGTGGACATGCCCCTACTGCTGATTGGTTCACTCTATCCTCCCTCATCATGAGTGGACACGCCCCTACTTCTGATTGGTTCACTCTCTCCTCCCTCATCATGAGTGGACACGCCCCTACTGCTGATTGGTTCACTCTATCCTCCCTCATCATGAGTGGACACGCCCCTACTGCTGATTGGTTCACTCTGTCCTCCCTCATCATGAGTGGACACGCCCCTACTGCTGATTGGTTCACTCCTCCCTCATCATGAGTGGACACGCCCCTACTGCTGATTGGTTCACTCTCTCTCCTCCCTCATCATGAGTGGACACGCCCCTACTGCTGATTGGTTCACTCTCTCTCCTCCCTCATCATGAGTGGACACGCCCCTACTGCTGATTGGTTCACTCTGTCCTCCCTCATCATGAGTGGACACGCCCCTACTGCTGATTGGTTCACTCTATCCTCCCCCGTCATGAATAGACACGCCCCTACTGCTGATTGGTTCACTCTCTCCTCCCCCGTCATGAATAGACACGCCCCTACTGCTGATTGGTTCACTCTCTCCTCCCCCATCATAAGTGGACACGCCCCCTACTGCTGATTGGCTACTAAGTTTGTTGTGTTACTCAGTCTGATCCACTTTCAACAGTGTTTTTCAAAAATCGCTCACTGCACCTTTAAGACCAGCAGGTTTAGGGGGGCAGTGGCAAGCTGACCTTTGTCTTTGGTCTAAAAACACGTGGCAGCATGATGGTTGAAACACACACACTCGCATTGCTTCTGCCATTTAGGAAGTCCAGGTGAAACGCCGAGGGATGTGGAAGGAGATGCCAGTTTGGCGGGTTACCCATGGTTCCACGGGACCCTGTCGCGGGTGCGAGCGGCCCAGCTCGTTCTCGCCGGTGGTGCGCGCAGTCACGGTTTGTTTGTGATCCGTCAGAGCGAGACGCGTCCTGGAGAATACGTCCTCACCTTCAACTTCCAGGGCAAAGCCAAGGTGAGCCTTCACGGGGTAGCAGACAGTATAATTTGTTATAAATCATTGATTGGTTAATTATTTGGAGTCATTAATTGGTTATGTGGTGATGATATTGATGTTTCTGTGTGTGTGTGTGTGGTGTGTTTGGCAGCACCTGCGGTTGTCTGTGAATGACAGCGGTCAGTGTCACGTGCATCACCTGTGGTTCCAGACGGTGGCCGACATGCTGCGGCACTTCCACGCGCACCCCATCCCTCTGGAGTCCGGCGGCTCCACCGACATCACACTGCGCTCATTCGTACAGGTCCAGCGCTCGCCCACAGGTGCCCATCAGAACCCTCTGGAAAGAGATGCCTATATGTACTAAACGATAATAGCACGGAGAAACGATATTGTTGGAGTCACTTTCAGAGCGATTTATTTCCAGCTGATAATCCATCCTGTTTTAAAGGGGACCTATTATGCAAAATTTTCTTTTACATGGATGGATATTGATTGGCTGTCAATGTTTTTATCGTTCATATTGTTTCCCTGTGTTGTTATCATTATAGTTTTGCAGTGAACTCTGCTATTCTTTTATATTTAGGAAAACTTTTAGGAAAATTTCTAAAACTCTATCTTTTACATATAGTTCAGAAAATGTTTCAAATGCATGCATACACTTTGTCACTGTCTATTTTGAAATGCATTAATAGCACTCTTTCCTGAAGCTCACATTGACTGTGGCTCTTTCTGCGGTTTGATCTGACTCTTCGTCTGTGTGTGTGCACAGATGCGGCGGCTCCTCATGTCCCAGCCCCCCCGCGGGACACCGCTGTCTGTCGGGCAGAACCGCCCCAGTCGACACATCAGCTGTCCGGCGCTCCGTCAGACGCGGCGCTGTCGTCCAGCTCGTCCTCGTCGCCGATGGCCCAGCCGGCCGCAGGAGGCCTCCACAGCCGCAGCAACAGTGCCGAGAGGCTGCTGGAACCTGCCGCCGCTAACGAAGACTACCACGACAGCGACGGCACGCGGCGGACTAGAGCTGTGGAGAACCAGTACTCCTTCTACTGACGCTGAGAGTCCAGTGTTTTTACTGCTCCATCAGACACTCTCCTCCGTTATTACCACAAACACGTGTCAGAACGAGCTCTGAGTCTGTGATTTACCATGTTCAGAGCTGATAATACACCTCATGTATGTACACTGGCCATCAGAAGTTTGGGGTCAGTGAGACTTTTTAATGTTTTTAGAAGGTCTCTTCTGCTCACCAGTGCTGTATTTATTTGATCAAAAATAGATTAAAAATTGTGAAATATTATTACAATTTAAAACAGCTGTTTTCGATGTGAATATATTGAAAACTATAATTTATATCCAGTGATCAAAGCTGAATTTTCAGCATCATTACTCCAGTCTTCAGTGTCACATGAGAAATCATTCTAATATGATGATTTGCTGCTCAAGAAACATTTATTATTATTATCAATGTTGAAAACAGTTGTGCACAATTTCCTTTCAGGATTAACTGATGAATAGAAAGTTCAAAAGAACAGCATTTATTAGAAATATAAGGCTTTTGTAACATTATAAATGTCTTTACTGTCACTTTTGATTAATTTAATGTGTCCTGGCTGAATAAAAGTATTAATTTCTTTAAAAGGGACCTATAATGCCTCTTTCACAAGATTTAATATAAGTCTCTGGTGTCTCCAGAATGTGTGTGTGAAGTTTCAGCTCAAAATCCCCCACAGATCATTTATTATAGCTTGTCAAATTTGCCCCTATTTGGGTGTGAGCAAAAACACGCTGTTTTTGTGTGTGTCCCTTTAAATGCAAATGAGCTGCTGCTCCAGAAGAGGGCGGAGCTTTAACAGCTCAACAACAACAAAGCTGGAGAATCTCACGCAGCCAAAATGAGGAAAGTGTTCAGCCTTACATTGTTCAAACCGGAGTCGACACTGAAGACTGGAGTAATGATGCTGAAAATTCAACTTTGATCACAGAAATAAATTACATTTTAACATATAATCGCATAGAAAACAGCTGTTTTTTAATAAGAATATTTCACTGTTTTTACTGTATTTTTGATCAAGTAAATGCAGCCTTGGTGAGCAGAAGAGACTTCTTTCAATCTTAATTATTCCATACGTTTGATCAGTAGAGTATATCGGATCCTCACTTCATTTACCAACACACTGGAAATCCTTTTGCTGTCATCGACACACATCGACACACTGGAAATGAAGCAGGCCGAGCAGAGGAGCGATCATCTGAGAGCTGATGTCTGATCGTCACACACATCAAACTCAGTGTTTTCATGTTGAGTCAGTCATTATGTGTTTCTCGCAGTGTTTCAGGAGGTTTGCACATCTGGACAGATGCTCATGTTCTCCTCATGGTCTTCATTCAGTGATGATAAATGTTTCCACGTCGCACAACAGACTGGGATGTTTGTGGTTTTCTCTGATCTGAACGTCACACATCATCATCATCATCAGGATTCATGTGTTCACTGTAGGAGAAGAGGACTTGTTCACTGTCACCTGTCGATCTTCTGCCAGCGTCTTTCAGCTCTCGTGCTGCTGGGATGGCCTGTTTGAAGTCTCTAGATGATGTTTTGGACAATAGAGTTGATTAATGGTTTCAGATGCGTTCATAAGCCACTGTCCGTTCATTTTTATTCCTGAGGCTTGTGGCAGATCTGCAGCGCTCCCATGTGTCTATTAGCAATTCGAACTTTAATAATCATATTTTAGTCTGTTTCACCATGCGTTATTCTAATATTAGTCATTTAGGACATTGATAGATTTTGGGATGTTCTTTTCTGTTGATTTGTACAGTACAGTTAAGTGTAAAATATGATATTTTTTATCACTCTGTGTTTCTCAAATTGGAGCCAAAAAAGTCCTTTTTATGGGGTGTGATGACTTGCACATCACTATACTTTTATCTGAAACATTTTTGCGATGTTTTTCTGCACGAAGGGCTTCGAGACATCATCTGATCTTCATCTATGTCTTATTTAACACACGTCAGTAGCATAAATGATGAAAACCATAATTAGTGTGAACTTGGTTTAAACAGCTACATTTCAAAACAAAACTGAGTCTCCTTAATAAGATGAGGATCAGAACAGATTTCAGGAGAATCTCTCACATCTCCACAGGAAGGGAAGTCGAGCCGTCTGACAGCAATCAGACTTCATTGGCCGTTTCCTGTCCTGATGTGATGTCCGCCGTCATGTTGAATTCATTCATGTATGAAGCTGCTGACATGATTCTCGCTGTCTGGACCGTCTACGACATTCTTCCCATGATCCATAAAATGAATAAAATCAACAGACTTTCACAATATTTGCAGTTTGAAACGGTGACTGTGAGTTCATGTGTTCCCATGAGTCAGTACTCTCATGAGTTGTGTAACCCTTCAAAGATGAGCGGTTTTGTTTCTCATGTGTTTGGTCTGGTGTTAGCTCTTTCTGTGGTTGAACCTCAGATGTTTCAACAGCCTTCATGCTTTATTTGATGTTAAATGTGAACTCGTCATGTTCCAGCAGTTCAGCGTCACCAAACCTCCAGTCCACACAAGAGTCACGTTTCACATTCAAGCATTTGCTAAATGGAAGTTTTGAAAAATTTGGGCTAAACAAAATGTCTCAATGCAGCTGTAGATGTTGACTGATAGTGGATTCAACAAGATAACTGTGGGAAAACTGATTCACTGGCAGGTTTTAACATTATGAATGAAAAGCTTTCACTCAAAGTGAAAAAGTGATAATCTTTATTACTAATAATTGACAATAATAACGTAATCATATTTTTTTTCCAAATTATTAAACAAATATACTAGTGCTGGGACAATACATAGATTCTGAGCTTAGTTTTTAACAGCAGATGGCGTTCTAGGCTAGTTTTTATCCGCACACTCAAACGCTCAAGATGAAGAGTGCTGGAGAGTGCTTGTGCTTTCGGCTGAGTCATTTAAGTGGTTAAATACACTTGCACCTCAGCTCTGAATGCTTTTATGACGCGAGATTAATGTAACCAGCCCACTGTGAACCCCCTTGTAATTCACTTTGAACTCTATAAATGATTATTTTAGGTTTAAGTGTTGTGTGTAAAGAAACTGGAAGCAGGCAGAGTACATCTGTTTCTAAAGCAAGCAGTGCCATCTGCTGTTAAAAACTAAGCTCAGAATCAATTCGAGAATCATGATAGATCAAGAATCATTGTATCGCGAATTGGGAATCGATGTATTGTCCCAGCCCTAAAATATACCAAGCAACCAAAGAACACTCTAAATATGTCCTGTAAATAACTGCAACATATCACAGGTGATTTTATTGAACCATGACTACATGTAATGAACTAATGATGATTGGATGGATGGGTGAATGGATGATGGATGGATGGATGGATGGATGGATGGATGGATGGATGGATGGTGGGTGAGTGAATGGATGGATGGATGGATGGATGGATGATGGATGGATGGGTGGATGGATGGATGGATGGATGGTGGGTGAGTGAATGGATGGATGGATGGATGGATGGATGGATGATGGATGGATGGGTGGATGGATGGATGATGGATGGATGGATGGTGGGTGGGTGAGTGAATGGATGGATGGATGGATGGATGGATGGATGATGGATGGATGGGTGGATGGATGGATGATGGATGGATGGATGATGGATGGATGGATGGTGGGTGAGTGAATGGATGGATGGATGGATGGATGGATGGTGGGTGAGTGAATGGATGGATGGATGGATGGATGGTGAGTGAATGGATGGATGGATGGTGGGTGAATGGGTGGATGGATGGATGGATGGATGGATGGTGGGTGAATGGATGGATGGATGGATGGATGGATGGATGGATGGATGGATGGTGGGTGAATGGATGGATGGATGGATGGATGGATGGATGGTGGGTGAATGGATGGATGGATGGATGGATGGATGGTGGGTGAATGGGTGGATGTTAGTCTAAAGATTTTTACCAACAGTTTCTATAGTGCTCAGTTTCGATCTGTGCTGATTAATCAGTAAAAACAATACACTGGTCGATCTGTGCAGAAGCACACTATTGAAATATTAATAGCCTCTGGGTTCATCAGTATCAGCCCAACAATAACCACTTCCTGTTGTCCGGTTTGATGATGTCAGCCTTTTCAAACACCACAGTTCCTGTGGAACTCAGATGGTACCATGTTTAATTTAGATGTCAAAAGCGTTTTACTAGAGTGGTCCAAAAGATGACGTTTATTGTACTTTTCATCCACAACTTCATTTTTTTCTGACACCAACAGACAGAAAAATACTTCTTGTTTGTGGCACAGATGTGAACGATGTGGATCCTTGAGTGACTCACTCCAGCCTCAGGAAAGCATCGCTTCATAGAGCCGCTTTGTGCTCTGAGATGTTTCTGCAGTGTAGCGGTACAGTGTGTGTTCACTGGAATAAAGCCGCTGATCCGAAGGGACTGTTCATGTGCCACACAGTGCACTTTTCCCTGCTGATATAACCATATTCAACATTTATGAGCTCTTGAATCACACATTTGGAGAGAGAGTCTGTTGTCTTATTCAACATTTACAGGCTGCTACATGTGCCAATCATCATCATCATCATCATTTTAATAACTGAAAATGATTGCTGTATTGCTTGTAGTTCACATACATTTTCCCTTGTTGTTTTATTTAATCACTATTTGTTGTCTGCTGAGTTTTGTTTTTATATCAAGTCTTTATGCTAGTGGGATGAGGTTTGATCATTCTGAGCTTTTGTATGAAGTGATGATCTTCACATTTATATTTCTGTGAATAAAGCGACTGACAAGACACACACACACAGAGGTTTTCAGTCTGGAGAATGAAGAGAGATGATCTGTGATGAATGTCTTCAGTGAAGGAGATCCGTGGAAAAACTACCAATATGTACACTATACTATATAATTTAAATGAAAATCAGCAACAAATTAGCTGAATAATAAAGCTCATGTCTGCACTGAAAATAATAGAGAGGATCCTTGTAATCAAGCTGTAAATGGCCATGTTTTATATTTACAGGTTTGACATAAACCCGTCTGTTTCAGCTGAAGTGTGCTTTCGCTCTGTTTAGCGTTTAGGGCTTGACATGAACTTTTTTGCTCAGTCACTGTAACTAGTGGTTTTTCCAAAGTTACTATCTACTCAGCATTTTCACTGGCCACAATTTTGACATTGATACTATGGGGGAAAAACTGCCATATAGATATTTTTAATATTATGTCATAATTTAGCAGAAGGTTTATTAGGCTGCTGTCACTTTAAGATCTGACGCATAGATCCATTATACTGATACACATGTGCTTTCTTTCTCAACTGTTTACATTCACTTAAAGGGATAGTTCATCAAAAAATGAAAATTATCACAAGCTTTACTCACCCTCAAGCCATCCTAGGTGTATATTTTCTTTCTTTGCTCATGCAAATGCGCCGCTGCGCGCTGCATATTACTTTATTATAGCTTAACTAAAGCGCAAAAGAAACAGCGGGCATGCTCTGTCATTATTCTGTTGTAAATTAGGTCATGAAATGACCAAACATGCGATTAAAGCTGCCTCAAAACTGCGCATGCATGTATATATTTGTTGAAATGGTTTTAAATCTATTGTTATCCAATTTGATGGCCTTAAAACGTCTTAAAATGCACATTTAACTAAGTTTTGTAACCACGGTAATAATAAAACACTGCGTAGCCTACGTTTAAACTACTCCTCAACGTGCATAGTGTAAATAAAACAGTTAGATCAATGAGATGATAGTAGTCCGCGGCCACGACCCCCTGCTAATGGTAGCCTACAGCGCAAAAAAAAATAAAAAAAATGGAAAAATGGAAAATCGGTTAGATTTCATTTATTCAAATGATTGTTTCTAAAGTCATGATTTAGCAGAAGTATCTATTAAAGAAGTACACGAAGAACAAGAAAAATGAGCATCGGGTTTCATTGGCATTTGCATTGTATGGTCTGAAAACTGCGTTATGTCTGTATGTGTCTGTTGTCATGTCACTCCAGCACGGTAGATGGCGCTGTGACCATAAAATGTGTTTGTTTGCCATTAGCCGCCAGTAAACATATAAAAGAAGAAGAAACACAGATGAACATCAATAGCAGGAAAAAAAAAAAAAAGAAAAGGAAAGAAAACAAGAACAGCAACAACCAAAAAATAAAAATATGGACCACCCTGTCAGTAAAATGTATAAAAACGCCAGGCAGAAGAGGCTGAAGGTGGCCATCATTATCACAGACCAGTCTGGACCGGCCCACGCCACCAGGTAACACATCTGTGGCTGAACTTTCTCAAGTGTGTGAGTTTCTCTCAACAGCTGCTGTTTCTGTAACCTGATGATCATCAATAAAGTGAATGTTGAGACTCTTGACTGCATTGACCAATCAGTCGTGTTTGCATGACATCTTGAGCCTCAATGTGATTTTAAATGCAGAAGACATGATTTATCAATATATGACATGTGTTTCTCAACTGGTGGGTCACGGAGTGTGCAGTCTAAGAAACGACATCAAATGTAAAAGCCCGGGTGCACGTGGACGCCATGACGGATTTTCAGTCAGCGAGTGTGAAGATACACTTCCGGTGCAGGAGACGATCATCTCATGTTGATTCTGTGGTGATCCCATGGTGATCCACAGGGATCTCTCTCTCCATACAAAACACTCAAGTGTGTGATGCATACATTTGTGGTTGCTGGTGGCTCAAAAACTGCCTTTTCTTTCTGTGAGGATCAACACTGACCCAGTGGAGCTGAATGACGCTTCAATGCCGTCTTCATTTCTAATGTGTCAT